>NC_133658.1:130967844-131267844 GCF_037893015.1 Macrotis lagotis
CATCCATGCAAATCCTTTATGGAGAAATATTATTTCCTTTTTGGGGGGTGATTTTTAAAAATTAGAAATGGATGTTGTGTTTAAACAAAGGGTTTTCCCCTGCTTTAATTATAATCATGAGCTTTTTTTTGGTTACTATATGCCATATTATATGTAAGGTTTGCTTAATCAATGTTGCATTTCTGGTCCAAGGACAGCATACTTATAATGTATAACATTTTAATATTTTTATAATGTAATAATTTTATTCTTATTTATTCTTTTACCTTCATTTATAAAGAATCATGCTTTCTTATCTTTTTTTTAAGGTTTTCAAGGCAAATGGAGTTAAGTGGCTTGCCCAAGGCTACACAGCTACACAGCTGTTATTAAGTGTCAGAGGTCAGATTTGAACCCAGGTACTTCTGACTCCAGGGCCATTGCTCTATCCACTGTGCCACCTAGACGCCCACTTTCTTATCTTTTAAAACAATTTATATAACATTAGAACTAATTGTTCTTTGAATGTTTGATAGAAGTCACTTAGTCCTATTCTTTTTTTTTTGTTCTTCATTTGTGGTTTGTTCAATTTCTTTTATATGAAACTGAATTATTTAATTTCTTAATTTTTGGTCATATTAGTATTTTGTATTTTTTGTAATTATTCATCCATCTTGCTTATTTTCATTTTTGTTAGCTTATGACTGGGAAAAGAAATTTCCAACAATTTCCTTTATTAGATCTTCCTTTGTTCTAACTACTCCTTTTTCATACCAACAATTTGGTTTTCCTCTCCTTTTCCCCATCAAATTAGTGGCATCTATTTTATTAGGATCCCACCTTAAAAAATCCCTTCTATTTTGATTAAGCAATTCAATTTTTTGTTGATTTGTTTTGTTTTTACTTTAGCCTGGTTAATTTCTTGGGGGTGGAGGGGAATGGTTCAATGAATTAAGGTGATTCTAGTCATCACTGTCTTACAAATGAGAGGAGAGCTATAGTTGTACCACAGAGAAGAAACAGAAATTTATGGAACAATGGAGCAATGAGATTATTTTCCAATTATAGATTGCCAAAAGTAGAAGAAATTTTAAAGCATAGAATATAGAATGTTAGAAGCAAAAGAGAACTTGGAGATAATACAATCCAACATTTTTATAAAAGAGGAAATGAAGGTCCTTCAAAGGGGAAGTTTTTTAAAGTTGCATTGATGCCTTTTTTATATACCATATCCCAATATACTTCGCCTACTTTATTGAATCCTCTCTTTTTTTACAAAGTAAAACAGTAAAGGAAACCTACTGAGAACAGAACTGAATCTTACACTGTATCAAACATTTTGCTTCCCATAATTCTTCATTTCTCTGCTGAGAGGAGGGATGAGTATTTCATCATCTGTTTTCTAGATGTCACTTAGTGCAGTTAGTCTGAATTCAGCTGCCTCCCAGTATTGTGTTTCATCTAAATTCTTGTGGTTGTAGATATTGTATCCTGATTCTGCTTTCTTCATTCTGGAGGTCACTAAATTGGGTCTCATTTTATATCTGAGGGTGAATCTGCTTTCAAATTCTATTCCTGACATCCCTGTTATCTTTGACATGGACCTCAATTTCCCCATCTGTAAAACATGGGGCTTGGAAATCCCCTTTTAGCTCCAGACCTATGATCTTATGTATCTTTGTAAATTTTTCTGAATTTTTTATATTCATTATTTCTTATGGTATAATAATATTCCATTATGTTCATAATGGAACTTCACTTCATTCATCATAAGCTATACTTCCATCATTACCAATTGATGATTACCATATTCTTTGTTACTATAAGTGCCCTGTTAAGAATAATTTTGGTTTATATGGGAGCTGTCTTAATGCCTTCAATGAGGAAGTAACTTTTCAATAGTCATATCACTGACTGGGAGTGAAGGGATTCTCTGTCTGGAAATTTTGTTTACTTTTCCTGGAACACAATCCCAAAGGATAGAGATAGAAGAAATTTGGTTGAGTGGTCTAAAGAAACTTCAGTACTAAGCAAACAATTTATAAAATGAAAAGAGATCTCTATCTGTTAAACTGCCAAAGGATTTTTTTTCCTGAGAGCTAGTAAAAAATTACAGAATTATTATTATTATAGAACAAAAGGTCAAGAACATCAAAGGCAATAATTTAAAAAGTGGGAATAATAGGGATATATAAGTATGAGATCTCAAACTGAACTACAAAGGAATAATCATTAAAACATTTGGTGCTAGTTAAAAAGTAAAAAGATTGATGAGTCAAGCTAATCTGTGATTAGTCCCAAATCTTAGAATAGAAAAAAATCTGTGCTTTGAGAACTTGTCAGTTCTATGATTTTGCAATTTGCAGGGAGGAAAATATTTATTAAACGCCTGAATGCTAAAGATTGTGTTGGGAATTCAGAGATACAAAGATAAATGAGGCAGAAATAGAGGCTTAGAGTTGGAATGGACCTTCAAAGCTAGTTACTCTACCCCATGACTCAACAGAAATACCCTCTCTGACATAAACGACAAGCACTCTTACAAGGTTAATAGTGTGGGGGCAGTGAGGTGACACAGTGGATAGAGCACTGACTCTGGGGTCAGGAGGATCTAAATTCAATCTGGCTTTAGACACTTGCTACTTACTGGCTGTATGGCCTTGGGCAAGTCATTTAACCACACTGCCTCACTAAAAACAAGCAAACAAACAAAAGCCAATAGTAAGTCCATTCCACTTTTAGATAGCTTAGATTGTTAGAAAGTTTTTCCTTTTGAGAAATATAAATGTACATCTTTACTACTTGTGGGTGGATAGGTTTCATTAAGCATTTATTAAACATCCTTCATGTCCTGGGAAACGTGCTAATTGCTTTACAAATACTATCTCAACTGATATTCACAGCAACCCCAGAGGATAAGTATTATTATTATTATTATCCCCTTTTTACAACTGAAAAAAATCGAGACAGCCAGAGGTAGCTGACTTGCCAAGGGTCACACAACTACTGAGCGTCTCAGACTGGATTTAAAAACTTCTTGACACTTCACATAGTGCCATATCTACTGGGTCATCTAGACTTTTACTCATCCTCTTTGATCTTCCCTCTGGGGTCAAACAGAATGGAGTTAATCCCTCTTCTGTGTGGCAACTCTTCAAATACTTGACAGTTAGAATGTCTTCTACATCTTCTCTAAGGTAAATACTTCTGGTCCCTTCAATGGTTGTTATATGGTATGACCTTGAGGATGTTATCATTGGTTATTTTCCTCTGAACCCTCTCCAGTTTCTTAGTGTTTTCCCTCAAATATACTGTCTGAAACTGAGCATAAAAATCTAGATATAGTCTAACCAGGGCAGATTAAAGTAGCACCTATTATTTTCCTTGATACAATCTAAAACCACAGTTGCTTTTTTTGGAGGGGGAGGAGCTTTCACATCATAAAATTAATTGATATTGAATGTGTAGTTCCCTAAAATCCTCAGATCTATTTTTTTTTCAGGCAACCTCTTGATGAAAATTGCTTTCTTAGTTTGAATTTGTGAAGTTGATTTCTTGAACCTAAGTGTAAGATTTTACATTTCTCCCTATTAAATTCTATCTGATACAGTATGGAATAGTGGATAAGGTCTTGGGTATAGAATCAGAAAGATTTGAGTTGAATCCTGCTTCAAATGTTAGCTGAGTGACCATGAACATGTCACAACTTGTATATACTGCATATGTTTGTATGTTTGTATATTTTTTATATGTGTATTCATAGATATGGCATGAAAGCTAGAAATTTTAAAGCATTTTATATGTGGTAGGCTCTTTAGATACAGAGAATAAAAATGAATCCTTTTTTTTTTTTTAAAAGAAATCTGCCTTCTGTTGAAGACTTAGATTCCACTGAAATTGACCTGAAATGATTATTCTCTATGTTTGGTAATCTAACCAGTTTGGAATATAGCTAACTGTACTGTCATGTATTTTATATCTCTGTATCTTATTCAAAAAGATAACTTGAGTGACTTTGTAAATTACTTTGTTAAAATCCAGGTAAATTATATCTACAGTATTTTCCTGATCTATCAATCAAATATCCTAATTAAAAAAAAGAAATAGGCTTTGGCATGATCAATGTTCTTGATAAAATCATACTATTTGGCTTTCACTATAAATTCACTAACCATTAATATAATCATTTGCTTTAAACTCCAGAAGCCTGATGTTTAAGTGTGCTCCTGATAGAGGAATAATGGAATTAAGGCAAAGAGTAATACATACATCCCTGCCCATGGCAAATGTATGGAATTGCTTTGCTTGAACATTCTTACTTGTTCTAGGGATCATGGTTTTGGTTTATTTTCTGGAAGGAGAGGAAAAGGTAGTTGAAAGAAAAGAAGAAAGGAAGGAAGGTAGAAGAAGAAAAAGAAGAAAGAAAGAAAGAAACAAACAAACAAACAAAGAAACAAAGAAAGAAACAAAGAAAGAAAAGCAGCTAGTTGATGCAGTGGATAGAGCATGACCCTAAAGTGACCTGAGTGACCCTAGAGGACCTGAGTTCAGATGTGGTCTCAGATACTTAATACTTATTTAGCTATGTGACTTTGGGCAAGTCACTTAACCCCATTGCCTTTAAATAAATAAAAGAAAAAAGAAAAAGAAAAGCAAGGAAAAGGACTGGAAAAAACCACTCTGGAATTTTGCCTGGTGTTAAACTACCTTCCCATTTTTAACATTCTAGTAGGGACATTTGCTTTCTCCCATCCAACAACAGTCTAATTCTGCATAATTTTCTAGGGATCACTGATAGTGGTTCATCTATCTCACATTAAGTACAATCTACCTTCAAGAATCGTATAATCAAAGAGAGGTAATAGGATAGAGCTAGGGAATGGCCCTAGGAGTTCCTAGATAATTGTTACGGTTCCCTGTACCACAAAGATTGTCACCTCTTAAACTTCTTAATGATTAGAGAGATAAATCATGGATATGAATAACTATAATGCCATTTAGAATCCTCCAATTAGGCTCTTATTTCTGAAGGTTATGCCAATGGACCAGAAGCTTTGGCAGGTTCTTCTAAAAGAGAAAGAATTTGAATTTGGCACCTGAATTAATGCAAATTTTTACACCAGGACCTTCACCACTGTAAAGCTTTTCCAAAGCTTTTTTCCATCTCCAGATGAAAGTTATGACCCACTCCCATCCCCCCAAATTTGCAGAGCCTGGACATTTCCTTTGCATATATTTCTCCCTTGTGTTTCATAATTACTTGTGTTTTAGTTCTTTCCCCACTCTAATGTAAGACCCTTATATAGAGGAGCCTGTGTTTTCTCTAAAATTTTTTTAATCACCTCTAGTATTTAGCACAGGACTGTTTTTTTACCTTTTTTGTCATCAGTATTGTATACAGAGTTGTTATTTAAGGGAAGGGAATAAACATTTGTTCAGGGACTGTGCTAAGTACTTTATAAATATTAAAGGAACTTGCTCAGGACCACATAGCTAATAAGTGTTTATGGCTGGGTTTGAACCTGATTCCAGGTGCAGTGTTTTATCCACTTAGTGGCTATCAGCCACTAAGAAATTCTTGAGTTATTGAATTGTATTTTGACTTAATGGTGGTCTATGTGCCTCTCATCCAAAGACCAGATACAGTGGAAAATATGCTTAGATTCAGCTAGAGGACTGGGTCTGACTTTTCCTTGCTGTGAGGCTTTTGGCAAATCACTTAAATTTTTGAGGCCTCAGTTTCCTTCAATGTTAAAGGAAAGAGTTGCACTAGATTGCCTTTCCCTTCCAGCTCTAAATCTGCGAATCTCAAGTTCCAAGAGGCACATAACTGGAACAGTTACCATATGTTGTATTTATTTTTGGTCACAGAAAATCATGAAATTATTTACTAAGGTATGTAAGTAGCTGTGATCTGTATCAGTGTAAGAAATATTAGAGGAGGAATTCATATGAGCAAAATCACTGAATCATGAAAAAGAATAACGAGAGTTAAAAAAGAAAATGCTGCCAATTTAGATAGAAGAGTACAATATGTGAGATTAGCTTTCAATGTTAAAGCTAACTGATCAATCTTATGGGCTTTAAAATAATGTTATTGATTTTCATGTAGCCTTTCCCAATGTAGATGTAAACTATGGGCCTTTTTACTCCTGCTACAAATGTGAGCTCCTTGAGAGGAGGGCTTGTTGGATTTTATTTTGTTTCCTTTTGTTTTCCTCCCTTTCTTTGTATCCTTAGCACTTGCATGGTACATAGCACTTAGAAAATGCTTATTAAATATTAGTTAACTGACTCACCCATATTTATGGTTTTTTTAAGTAGGTGGCTAATGTAGAAGACTCAAGGGAAACAAAAACAATTTAGGGCTTTATGATTTCACGGCATCATTCAATTATGGAATCTCAGAGCTGGGAAACACTGTGGAGGTCACCTATTCCATCCAAAATATAACCAATCAGAAATTCCCCCTTAATCATTCTAAATAAATGATCAACCAGTCTATGTATAAAGATCTCTAGAGGCAATTGGTGGCATAGTGCAGAGAGTACTGAGTCAGAAGTCAGAAAGATCTGAGTTCCAATAAATTCTTGGTGAATATAATTGAATACCAACTCTTTTCCCAAGCTTGAAATTTACCCTTATTATTCTCTTATGTCTATACCAACTTGGAAGAATTTGACATTTACAATGATGCCCTTCTATTATTTGGAAGTCCAAAGAAAGGGTTGTTAGTTTGGGGGTAAACATGGATTTAGAACTGCACTTAGAAAAAACTCCATAGGAATTTAATATCAATCAAAAACTCAAAAGCTTTTTCCATTACTACCTATGTGGCTTTGGGCAAATCAATGAATGTTTCTAGACTTCAGTTTCCTGCTCTGTAAAATGATTAGGTTGGACTAGATGACTTCAGAGGTCCTTTCCAGTTCTAATTCTATTATTTTATGATCCTCTGACCCCCTGAGTCTGAGGGTTAAATGGGTTTCAGTCCTGTGGCCAAGGGATAAGCCACAGAGGCTGTTCATAATTATCATCTAATTTGATTCTCACAACAATCCTGGGAGGTAGGTACTATTATTATGAGAAAATAGAGGCAAATAGAGGTTAAGTGACTTGCTCAGTGTCACATAAGTAGTAAGTATCTGAGACCAGATTTGAGCTCAGGTATTCTTGACTCTAGGCCCCGCAAAACTGTTGAGAGGATACCAATCTGCCTTAAATAACTTCAAATCACCAGGCTCAGGTTATCTGTATTTAAAAGTACAAATGAGATACTATATGTAAATTGTTTTACAAAGCACTTTATAAATATTAGTTATTATTAGTGGTATTATTGTTACTGAAAGAACATGCAGATGTGTTCACTGATCTCATGTCTTTGAGGAGTACTCAGCCCAGAGCTAGGAAAATGCTATCTTGATTTTCAAAGTGGGAATGAAGGTAGATTCTATCTACTTTGGGCCCACAAGTTGAGCACAACATCTTATGGAAGCATGTCCATATGAAAGCTTAATGAAAAGGATTGATCATTGTGACCCAGAATAGAGTCATTGAGGAGGAGTCATGACAGAGTAACTTCATTTCCTTTGTTGAAAGGGTTACTGTACTGGTAGACATCATAAATCTAAGTCTTAGCCACATCACTCATGTTATTATTATCCATCCTTCACTTAGCTTCCAAAGAAAGATTTCTAAAGCATAAGTTCAACCTTGTAACTACCCTATTTTAAAAGTCTCTTTGGTTCCCTATTGCCTCCAGAATAAAATATAACCTTCCCTGTTTGGCATTTAAAGTCCTTCACAATCTGGCTTTCAATTACCTTTCTAGGTTTATTTTATGTTATTCACCTCTAGGGTTTAGACAAACTAGTGCACTTGTTAGTGCACATCATTGAATATCCTTATTCTGTGTATTTCTAAGGGCTGTTACCCATTTATGAGAATGAACTCTCATATTCTTCTGCTTATTAGAATTCCCAATTTCCTTCAAAGCTTGTCCCCTTACATGAAATCTTTTCCAATCCTCTCAGGCTGCTATCCCCATTTTAAGTTAGATAGAACTTTGTAAGATCCCATCAGCATTGGTGCTCCATCACATCACTACCCTTTGCCCCTCTGTTGGGATGGTGGAGCCATAAATTACAAAATCTCCATTTAAGAAGGGAAGCTCAACTCTGAACATCTCAGTTCTCACTTGACAGCCCTATTCTGGGGGAACTTCTGTCCTTTCTACCACTTGTTTCTTTTTTCTGTGTTTTCATCCTTCCTTTAAGTGTAAGCCCTTTGGGAGCAGAAATTATCTTTTTTTTTTTTTTTTGTATCTCCAATACAGTGCTAGTCATTGTTTAGTCCTTTTTCAGTCCTATCTGACCCTTCATGACTTGCTTTGGGGGTTTTCTGTACAAATGACCCTTCTCTAGGTCATTTTACCTAATGAGAATGCTGAGGCAGAGCTAAGTGACTTGTCCAAAGTCACAAAACTGCTGAGTATTTGAGACTAAATATGAATTCAGTAAGAAAAATCTTCTTGACTCTAGGCCTGGGACTCTATCCACTCTACCACCCATAATAAGCAATTAATAATGTTTATTGACTATTTTCTTTACTTTGTATAGCTTTTGTTTTGACTTATATGTGTAACATGTTATTTCCTCTGATACAAGGTAAACTCCTTGAGGGTAGAGACTATTTTATTTTTTCCTTGTATCCTTGTGCCTAGCGCAAAGATTTGCATATGTTAGACACTTAATTAATAACTGCTTGTTGATCGTTTAATTGTACTTGTGAACAAGAGGGAGAGATGTGATTTGGAAGACAGTGGTCAGGTAGAACCAGAATTGACTGAAGAAGTCATCTCAAGTGATATATCACTTGAGACAGTACCTAGATGAATGCCCCGATTCTGTCTCTTTTCAGCTCAACACTTTGTTTCTGTTGTTCAGTCGTTCAGTCATGTCCAATTCCTTGTGCCCCAGGGATTATAGCATGCCAATGTTGTCCATGACAAAGATACTGGAGTGGTTTAACATTGCCTTCTCCAGTTCATTTTACAGATGAGTAAACTGAGGCAAACAGATTTTTTTAAGTGACTTGCCCAGGGTCACACAGCTAGTGAGTACCTGAGGTTGGATTTGAACTCAGTTCTTCCTGACTCCAGGCCCAGTGCTCTATCCACTGAGCCACCTGACTTCTTCCTAACATTTTTAGTAGTGACTTAAAAGGCATCGATATTTTTCTTATTAATATTTCAGACAATATTAAATTGGAAAATGTTATATTTTGACTAGAAGACTCATGACTCCAGAAGAATGGCTCTGTAATTAAAAGATCTGAGTTTGACCCTCACCTCTGACATTTTCTACCCTGACATTGTGCAAGTCACTTAGCTTCCCTGGGCCTCAGTCTCTTTAAAATGATAGGGTTGTATTAAATGGCATGTGAGTTCCTTTTCATCTCTGGAGCTATGATCCTGTGACCTCAGTAGGTTAGAGTGATGGACTTAATCTAATAAAATAAAATTTAATCATGATAGAAATAAAGTCCAACATTTGGTTTCAAAAATACAACTACATAAATCCTGAATGGGGCAGATGTGGATAGCTAGCAATTTGTGTGGAAAAAGCCTTGGGGGGTGAGTGGGGAGGGGGGTCAGAGTGTTCAGTATTGCATAATCAATATGAGTCAACAGTACCACAGGACAGCTGTGCAATCTTAAGCTGTATTAATAGAGATATATCCACAACAAAGGGAGTGATAGTCCTATTGTCCTCTGCTCTATCTGATTATATCTGGAGTATGAAGCTCAGTTCTGGGGGGAGATATTTTAGAAGAGATATGGATAAATTGGAAAGCATCCAGAAGAGGGTGCCCAGGATGGTTAGGAGATTCAATCTAGTCTTTCAAAGAATAAGTACAGGCCTAACCTGAGTTGATGCTTATCTCTAGGTCACCCCAACCTTGGCAGAGTTGGGACCCGACAGGAATTAGGTCTCTATGCATGACCTAAAGGTCTGTGATTTTTTCCAAAAATTTTCTCATATCAACTTGCACCTACACCCAGAGTAGCAATAACAGATTAATTGTTAACTTGGGATCTTGGGGTCCTAGTAGCAACTGGCCTCCATGCCAGCAAACACTACCTTCTTTATGACTGGATTGGAGGGAGATGCCTGGGTTAGAGCAATGTTAGACAAGCCAGTCAGACCTCCAAAGCCATCTCTAGCAAGGTAAAGGTTTTAGGGTATAGGTATCTTTTACAACAGTTCTAAGAGTAAAAAAATTCTCCATGGGTCACCCAGTGGTCACTCTCTGATGCTCTGGGTTTGGGGGAAGGTAATGTTAGTTTAACCAGTCTTATATTGACTGGCCTAAGTGCTCAGAGATCTCACATCAGTTCAATTCTTTGGCCCCCCTTTTCCCCCTCTCTATCCAGTGAAAACATTTGGGGGATTTGAAGTCATGCTGGCTCAATATAAAAGAAAAAAAAATGAAGAAAGAAAGAAAAAAGAAAGAAGGAAATGAGTGAAATGAACGAAAAACTTGGCGCATTTGTAGCTGAAGTTAGATCTTTCAGAATACAATGATTCTCAAATTGCCTTTGAGGGAAGAAAGGAAGGAGGAAAGAAGTGAATGAAGGAAGGATGAGTGAAGGAAAGGAAGGAGGAATAAGAGAAGGGAAGGAGAGAGGGAAGAAAAAGAGAGAAAGAAGGAGAGGGAAAAAGAAAGGAGGAAGGAAGAAAATGAAGAGATCAAAAAGTCTCTTTGAGATTCAAAATAACTTACCAAATAGCCACTTGATGATTTAAGCACAAATAAATTAGAAACAGATGGATCAAATCATCCCTAAAAATGATATAAAACATTCAAAACAAAGAACCAGAGACTGGGAGCATGGAATGATTGATGCTGTACTTATCCCACTGTGAAAAGATCTGAAAGACAGTTTCCTTCTTTCCAAACTCCGTCTTTCCCATTCATTTGTTCCCCTTGTAGATTCATTGCTTCAAAAGATACCAAACAAGTCCCTGGAACTTGAAGATTCTCTTAGGTTTATCATAGAAAAGACAATTTATTAATAATATTCTTTAGTTCTCGTGCATCCTGTTATGTCTAACTTGGAATTCGGTTGATCTTGAAATAACCAGAGTCAGAGGTCCTGGACCAAGGGAAAGTACACACTGGGCAGCTATCCATTAAGTAACATGTGTTTGCTGAGTGATCTCATGCACCAATGCTCCACTGTTTTAAGTATAAGGGAGATGCTGATGTGTCTGAGAAAAGCAAGGTTATTCTTTGATGAGCTCAGTTGGGAAATGGGCTGAACACATTTGAAAATAGCCAGTAATACAAGACTGGATATAATTAAGTGCTACATCATGTGGTTCAGAATGTAAGGGCTGTGAAAGATGAGAAGGCATGTAGATCAATGAGAGCATGAGAAGTCAGGAAGTTTCAGGAAAACAAGATGAATTGGGGGACTTTGAAGAATGGGTAAGTTTTTGATAGAGAGAAGGGCATTCTTGTGGAAGGGTAGGATGAGGGTGCAGAAGAACATACTTCATTGGATCATTGTGGGAAAAGTCCTTTGGAGATCTCAGGATCTTAGGTTTAAAGCTAGGAAAGATCTTCCCAGATACTCTGACTCCAAATCCATCCTTATTTTCATTACTTTTACTGGTATATTAAGTCATGTTTTGCCACATTCTGCCCAGAAATGGCTCAGAAAGATTTTGTCCAGTGCTGACTTCAAGTTCAAGGTGATCCAGTTTGCAAAAGTGAATGGAAGTTGTGCTGCTGACCATCAGTTTGGTCCTCCTCCAACTGAGAAAACAATATGAGACTTACTACGGGAAGAAGAAAGCCTACTGAAAATGCCACGGCAGAAGAAGTTTATGAGAGGCCTGCCAAATAGCCAAATGACCCGATTTAGAAATAGAGGGAATTGAAGAGATGGATTGAAGAGCAAAGGGCCATTGGAATTCCTGTGTCCACAAAGATGGTTCAGCAGGAGGCAAGAATTGCTGATGAAAAAGAAGTGACTGATTTCAAAGGAGGACACAATTGGTGCTTCAGGTTCATGAAACGGAAAGGACTAAGCAAGTGTCCATGTGCCAGATTTGCCCAGGGAGTGCTTGTGATCAATCACAGACCAGAGTACAGACAGGAAAGCAAGTCACAGCCTCTCCTAAGATAGTGATTCGTTATTAAACACAGGTGAGGACAAGCTAATGGAGGGGAGTTTTTAATTTAATTTTATTTATTTAAGGCAGTGGGGTTAAGTGACTTTCCCAAGGTCACACAGCTAGGCAATTACTAAGTGTCTGAGGCCAGATTTGAACTCAGGTCCTTCTGACTCCAGGGCCCATACTCTTTCCACTGCTCCACCTAGCTGCCCCCTGGATGGGAGTTTTGACAATGATGAAGAATTGTATGAATTTTATGATGAATGAAACTTGAGTTCAATAACTTCATGTAATATATTTTTTCCAAATTTTGGGCCCCCTCCCCCAATTAAGGTGCTTCTTCTACATGGGAGTATCTTATACAGGGGGAAATATGGTGATTAGGGGACTCCCCAGATGATTTATTCTGGGAAGTAAAGAATAATTGATATATTGAACAGAGGGAAGTATACTATAACAGAGAATTGAAGGAAGAATTCTCAGCTTGAAATCTAGTTCTGTGATTTCCCCTTTGCCTATGGATCTCAGTTTCTTCCTTGTGAAATTGAATATGCTTAAATTTGGGTCCACATACTTGTTTTCAAAAATATTTTGAAAACTATATCAACATAATTGACATTCTATGAACTTTATTTTGTTTTAAAATATAATTCTGAGGAGTTCATAGGTTTTACCAGATTGCCAGAGGGGTTCATGACATAAAAAATGTTAAGAACCCTTGTATAAAATTTAGGAATTTCATCAGCCAAAAACCTCAGATTGGAGAATTTGAAAACTGGAAGAGGCTCTAAGATCTTGTAATCTCTTGATTCATTTGCTACTGGGCAAACTGAGACAAATAAAGGCTAAGCCTAAATATAGCTAGTTGGTGGCAGAAGCATTATGAAAAGTCAGACTCTGCTTAACATACTGGTGGGAAAAAAGTATTTCAGTTCAAATCTAAAACTCAGGTTTGCTTCTACCGATCATGCCACTGACAATTCCAGGAAGCAGTGAGTAATTCACTGAGGACCATAAAATAAACGTGACTGGATTCTCTCCCTAACTTGCCACCATCAGCTGTTCTTTTCACTTCAGCATTCATGGAAATGAAATCATTCATTCGCTACTTGTTGAGAATCTGCTGGATGCCAGACATCATGCTTGGAGAAATCTATTTGAACATACAGGGGATAAAAATAACAATAATAATTCATATGTCTATGTTGTCTTAAAGTTTACAAAGTACTTTGTTCACAATCAAACTCTGAGACAGGTAGTGTCTTGAGTTAAAATTCCAGCTCTCTAAGTCTTAGTTTCCACCATTTATAAAATGAAGAGATTAGACTAGCAAACTCCCGAAGTCCATTTCAGTTCCATATCTTTGGTCTTATGACCTCATTTTATAAAGAAAATAGGGCTCAGAAAGATGAAGTTAGCAGATCATTTTCTCATAGTGTTAGCAATAGTTGAATCCATGACTCTTGCCTCCAAGGTCAGCAATTCTTCCTCTATATCACAATATAGAGAATACTCAGGGAAAAAGCAAAGATACTGAATACATGAGTTTTCAATGGTATGTGACATAGGGGCCATTTTTGGTGATTTCCTCATCCCACCTCAGTACTGTTTGCCAGAGGTGCCACTAACCATCAGTGGTGCAAATGAGTAGCCATTGTCCCATCACATTCCCAACTTCCCCAAGTGTCAAAAATCAAAAGGCATCAGCTTTTCTCCCTTCTCTGTAATTTCACACAGTACTAGGAAAGTGTTTCCAACATCAGAAACATCCAAAACCAGAAAGTTGACCAATCCCTGATCTTTGGGGTATAGTATTGCTTTTGTTTTAGAATATGATTGATATTCAAGTGAGAGTATTATAGCTTTCTCTTGGTTCAGGTGAGGAGAGGAGCTTAGCTGAAAAACCTCAAAGGCAGAGTTTAAAATATAATGCCTACAAATAAAAATTTAAATTTTCCCCCAATTACACATTAAAACATTTTTAACACTTGTTTGTTTTGTTGCTGTTATTGCTGTTTTTACATTTTGAGTTCCAAATTATATCTTTCTATCCTTCCCTCCCCTCGTGACTCCCTGAGATGGTAAGCAGTTTTAGGTTACACATGTGCAATCATGTAAAACTATAATGTCCACAATTTAAAAAAAAAATCCCAGGAGCTCCCTTTGATCTTTGTTATTTGAAATATAAGCAGCACCCCCCCCCCCCCCCCACACACACCAATGCAGGGTCTGACTGGATAGTCTTTTCATTTTGGGAAGGAAAAAGAAAGGTTGACATGAGCATCTTCTTTGCTCTGGCTTTTGCTTGCCTTCCATTGTCTTGCTCGTGTTCCAAGTAGACCAGAACCCCAGGAGGAATTAACCTTCAAAGAAGCTGAGTCATTGATCTTTAGTAAGTAGGTTACATCCGGTCTGTAAGAGGACTAAGGGGAGCTCATCTGGGTATTGTGTGGAAATGCAATGTTTTGTGGAAACTTTGTGGTTGAAGAGAACTGTAAACATATTTTGTTGAATCCATATGAGCACAAACAACTTCTGTGACTTCCAGTTTGAGCTCCAAGCCGTGTTTTAGTTTCTAGAGCCTGAAACTTTTGCAGAGACTGCTGGGACAGCTGTGCCAATAACTGAAAGTCATTGTTTTTTTTTTTTTTTTCTGGTTTAGGAGAAGTGAGACCTTTTGATAAAAAAAAGTGAGTTAGGCAAGTGTGAAAGAGATGGTAGATAAGAGTCTCCCACCCTGACTCTATCAAACCAGGCATGAGAGCAGTCTTTTCTTCTCATTTACAGACCAGGGCCCCATTTTTTATTTGACATTCAAGGCTCTTCACTATCAACCCTGCTGTACCTTTCAGCCTTACCTCTTATTAGTCCCTCCATATACTGTCTACACTCCAGCCTCTTTTCCTGAACACTTATTTCCCTTTCTTGCCTTTGTGTAGACTCTTCCCTGTCATTCTAGCAAGGGGCAAGTTAGGTGGCATGATGGACAGAACACTAGAAGATTCTTCTCCCTAAGTTCAAATCTGGCCTCAGACACTTCCTAACTGTGGGACCCTGGACAAATCACTTTACCCTGTTTGCCTTAGTTTCCTCCTCTGTTAAATGAGCTGGGGAAAGAAATAGCAAACCATTCCAGTATCTCTGCCAAGAAAATACAAAACGACTAAATAAGAACAAATGTTCTCACTCCCCTTATTTACTTGTTGAATTCTAGTATGTTCTTTTAAATTTTAATTCATTCATTACCCTAAGGAAAATTTCTTTGATCCCACCTAATAAACAATATTCCCCCCCTTAGCCTCACAACACAACCTGGTTCACAATCTTTCTGTGGCACTTATTAAGTCATATCATAGATTTATAGCTGTTGAGCCCAGCACTCTTATTTTGCAGAGGGGAAAAGTTAAGAGTCTTGCTCAGGGTCACACTTGATTTTGAAGTCCTATCTTCCTTTTGGAACTCAAGTCCCAATATCCTATCTATGATATACAGATACTTTGGTATTATTCCTTGCCTAAGCTGCAAACTCCCAGAAGGCAGGAACGATTTTATCTTATCTTAATGCATTGTTCCCAGTATCTAGCACAGTGTACTATACATTGTAGACACTTAACAAATGTGAACTGGATTGAAATGAATGGTTGAAGTGGGAGGATTCTAGATGAAGAGATAAATAAGGAGAACAGGAAAGATTCTAGTAGAGCAAGTGTATCATTGCACAAGTGGTAATAGGACATACTTATTGGCTTATTAATTACAGGCTGACCAATTGATTCTCTCTCTGGGTGTGGGCGTAGGAAATAGTCATTTAAACAAATAGATCCTATTAAATAATTAAACCTAACAACCAACATCATCATAAGAACTGATGTATTGATAAACAGTAACTTACCACTCGAGGAAGGATGAAGCTCAAGACTTGTGAATGGAGCAGGACTTTGAGTTTTGAAGCCTTGCCTAGGCCTCATGTCTGAAATCCACACATAAACAAATAATCTACCAAAGTAAACTACTCAGACCTCCAGCATCAGAGCTTTTATGAACTATTTAAATACATTTGGGGAATCAAAATCACAGTACCTCAGAGCTAGCTGGAAGGTGCCAGAGTCAACCTATGCCCGCCCCCCCCCAAGACCTTAGCAAGAATCTTCTCTAAAACACAATTGGTCACTCTTGTCTTTGAAGGCGTATAGTCTTCAGATAAATGAGCATATAGAAAATACATTTTCATAATGTAAAATATAAGGTTATTTTGGATGCACTAGCAATTGGGGGATCCGGAAAGACCTTATGCAAGGAGGAAGTAGTTGAGTTGAGCTTTGAAGGGTAGTAACAAGAGAAGGTTTGGAGGTATGAAGAAGATTTAGGATGAACAGAGATTAAGACCTGGAAAAGACCTTAAAATTCAACAAGTCCAACCCTTTAACTTCTTAGAAGAGATAACCAAGGTCCAGAAAGGTTAAGTGACTTGCCTTGGGTCACACAGTTATTTAGAGTCTGAGGCAGAATTTGACTGACTTAAAATCAAATGCTCTATCCATCCCTGTTAAACTTGAGATGTTTTGACTTGTTCTGAAAGGAATTTTGGAAACTCTTTTAACTTAAACTCAAGTGCCACTTTCTATAAAAGGTTTCGCCCCATCCCCCAGGGCTGGGTAAAGAGGGAGTGCTCTGGCTTTGAGCCCACCCCACCTCCATTTCCCCCACTTTCAGTTCCATTTACCACTTAACAAACAATTTGCTTTTACAAAGGGAAATTCACTTTGAAGATATAGCAAGAACAAAATATACTACCATTCCTCCCTCTTTTCTTCCAACACCTGGGAATACACTCTACTTAAAATATGAGACCTTTTTTTTTCAGAATTTTGTGAATGTCACTCTGGGATTCATACTGGTCCTCTGTGTTTCCTGACTAGATACTCCCTGACAATGGTCCATCTTTTCTGGGAATATGTGTCCTCAAGCATATCTTTTATATCACTTCTTAAACACAAGTTATTGTTGGTAATAGGTTTACAGCTTTACATAAAGTTTCCCCTAGGGAGGAGAGTGAGGGTGATCATCTGCTTTTCATTGCCTTTTGGGTCTCATGCAATTCAGCTTCCTCTTTTCTGGTGGCATTCCATGATTTAGAGCTTCGAAGCATGCCTGGGAGAATCCTGGAGTGAAAAAGTTGGGTTATTGTTGTCATCCTTTTTAGGGAAAGGGTAGGAAGGAACACTCTCCCAACAAAGATGGGTGCTACTCTGTGACATAGGCATATGATAGTCTCATGTATAGTTTGAGGAAAGAAGTGAAGTGATATGCCCAGAGTCACATAGCTAGTAAATAGAAGGATTTATAAGTCAGATCTAAACTCATCTTTCTGACTCCAAGCCCAACATGTTATCTACTTTTTAGTAACTTGAGACCAAAAGTACTTCAGAAAAGAATGCCTATCAATTGCAGAGTGGCTGCAGAGTAGCTGAACAAACTATGGTATATGATTCCAATGGAATATTATTGTGATATAAGAAATGACATGCAGGAAATTTTCAGAAAAATCTGAAAAAATTTAAAAGAATGATGCAAAGTGAAGTGAGCAGAACCATGAGAATGTTGTACATAGTAACAGCAAGATAGTACAAAGAAGCTATCTCAGCAATACAATACATCAATCCAAGGCAACATCAAAGGACCACCTCCAGAGAAAGAACTGATATTTTCTGAATATAGACTGAAGCATATTTTTCTCTTCCTTCCATCTTTCTATCCTTCCATCCTTCCTTTCTTCCTTTTTTCTTTCCTTCCTTCCTTCTTTTTTCCTTCCTTCCTCTCTTCCTTTTCTTATTCAAAATGACTAATTTGGAACTCTTTTTGAATATATATGCATAACTCTACATATGTATAACCTATGGAATTGATTACTGTCTCAGAAAGTGGGGAGGGGAGGGAGAGGATAGAATTTGAAATTAAAAACTTTTTTTAAAATGTTAAAAATTATTTTAATATGTAATTAGAGGAAACAATAAAATATTATTTAAAATACATACCCATGCAGAAGTACTTCATAAACATTCATGCATTTAGAGAAGAAGAGAGTAAGAGAAAGCAGTGGAGAGAGGTTAGGTGTTGGCAAAATGAAACTTTAGTTCACTGTAAATTTGAATGATTCAATGTCTACCCTAGAGTCATGGGTAATGGTGTAAGCCTAAATCTTGACCACTGTAACGTGATTCCTAAATCTGTATCTCCTTGGAGGTAGAGAAAAGCTTGCTATCTTGAGGCAATGTGTCTCAGGGGGCAGAGAACCAGCTATCAGGAAGACCAGGCTTCTGGCACCAACTAGTTTGACTCCAGGCAAGTTACTCAATCTCATTGAACTTTAGAATCTTCATCTATAAAATGGGATAATGATAGGACTAATCTTACAGGATTAATATGAGGATCAACTAAGATAGTATATGTAAAGTGCTTTCTAAACCTTAAAATGATATATATCAAGAGAAGCTGCCAATTAGAACATTTGATATCCCTACAGACCATCACCACAAAACCAATTCTAATTCATTTGACGGAGGACTAAACTAGCTCTATGAGAGCAAGATTAACTTTTTTGTCTTTGAAACCCAAGTATTATGTACCGGGAACCTAATGAGAATCTAATACCTGTTTGTTAATTGATTAGTAGCTAACAATAGATAACATTTATATAATAATTTCAGCCTTCCAAAATACTTTTCTATATTAAGTCATTACATTCTCATAGCTATCCTGTGAAGTAGGTGTTATTTTGTCTCTATTTTACAGATGAAGAGACTGAGGTTAAAAGCATTAAATGATTTGTATCCAGGTCACACAGCTAGTAAGTGTCTGGAGGACTGATTTTAAAGGCAGGCCTGCCTTTCTCCAGCATTCTGTCATAGGCTTTGCCAAGTGGGCTCTATTGATTTATTAATATTGCCTCTATTTCACTTTTTCTCTGAGGTCTTATTCTTGGATAATTTTACTTTCTCTGTGATTTTTATTTTTATCTTTTTTGTGGTCCCTGGGACTTCCATATGTGCCTCAGTATTAGTGATGACATGGGGGTGGGGTTGCATGGTTTTGTTAAAAGAGTTCTGAGCATGGCTTCAAGAAGATCTGGGTTTGAATTCTACTCACACTTTATTGAAATCCCAGGCAAATGAAGTCCCCTCTCTGAGAATCGGTTTCCTCTTATGTAAGATGCAGCTGGTAATACCTGTGCTCACTTGTATTACCAGCTTTGCAAGGTTGTTGTGAGGAAAATGTTTTGTAAACCTAAAGAAATGGGAGATATTACTTGGCTTTCCTCTGAAGTGGACTAGTAAGGGCCAGCCAAAGGCAAAATTGTGACAGAGGCATTGTTTGCCTTTCATGCCCTTTCTCCTCTTCCTTGGTGCTGACTGGCCTCAGGTGTCCAGTGTCCTCATGAATGGCCTTGCTCTCCTTTTGTGGGAAAGTTGTTCTGGGAAAGACATACCAGCAATCACTTATATCTGAATTTAGGTCAATTCAATACTATTCAAATTCTATTGCCATTTTAAAACTTAGTTGCCCCCTTGGAATGAAATATGGGAACTGGGATTTGAAACCACATTTCTTGGCTCCAAGTCCAGTCTCTTCATTGATAATGATGTTTGTCCTTTGTTCTTGAAGAAGACCATGAAATTGGGGAGAAGGTGCAATGGCATGAACATGAATTGGATTTGAGTGAGGGGGTTTCCTTGCTAAGTCATTTGTGTCCCTCTCTTCTCCCACTGTAGAAAAGATGTACCTATAGTGAATTATTCATTTATTCATTCTGGTCAGAAAAGAACACTATTTTTATGAGTCACAATACCTGAAGCTTTTGGGAATGCAGTCTCTACTCTGGAAAACTGCTTGAAATTCCACTAAAGGTCACCTGGGTTCTCTTGCCTACCTGCCATCTTCTCTTTTCTTCATCTTGTATTCTCATGTTTTAGATTGAACATAATGATAGGTGTCATCTCACTGTCTTATTGCTTTGGAAGTAATTGTGAGAACCTACAGAATAATGAATAACCGTGGAGCACTCTACAAAATAAGTAACATCTAAATAGTACTTCTAAATTATATAAAATACTTTGAACACATGATCTCATTTCAAATTCACAACAAACTTGGGTGAGGTAGATACTTTCCTAAAAATATAGATACTTTTATCCCTGTTTTTAAGATAGGAAAATTAAATCTGGGAGAGGTGAAATGATTTTCCTATGGTCACTCAGTTAAATATCAAAGCTTCAATTTAAACCAGACAAAAGTCTCTTGATTGGTCTCTTTGCATCATCTTTCCCCATTCCAGTCTTATCCTCCCCTCAGCTGTCAAAGGGATCTTCCTAAAGAGCAGTTTTGGCCATATTTTTCTACTATTCAATTGTAGAAATAGTAACAGTAAATAGGAATCTCAAGTAGCTCCCTATAGCAACAAATATATAATCCGGTTTGGTATTCAATGCCCTTCAAAATCTAGTCCCTTACCTCCTTCCCAGTCTTCCTACATGACTACCCATCTACATACTTTGTGATATGAAAAGCCTGTTGGTTGTTATTCAAACAAAATGCTCCATATCTTGACTCTAGGTATTTACTTTGGCTGTCCTCTATGTCAGAAATGTCCACCTTCCTCATCTCTGCTTCTTGCCTTCTCTGGCTTCCTTGAAATCATAGTTAAAATCCAACATTCTACTGAAAACCAATCCTGATCATTTTAAATTCTAGTACCTTTCTTCTGTTGATTATTTTCTGTTTATCTTGTAAATAACTGATTTGTCCATAGTTGTTTGAATTTTGTCTCCTTCATTAGACCATGAGATCCTTGAGAGCAGGGATAATCTTTTGCCTTTCTTTGTACCCCATTAGCATGGTGCTTGACAAATACTAGGCTCTTATTAAATACTTATTAAATATTTTTGGCACTTTTAATGGTGACAAAGAATTGGAAATTGAGGGGATGCCCATCAATTGGGGAATGGTTGAACAAGTTTTGATTATATATGATTGTGATGAAACACTATTTTGCTATAAGAAATAATGAGCAGGATACTCTTAGAAAAAAAACCTGGAAAGATTTGAATGAACTGATGAAAATGAAATGAGCAGAATCAGGAGAACACTGTATGCAGTAAAAGCAAATTTGTGTGATGATCAATTGTGAATGACTGAGCTTTTGTCAGCAACACAATGATCCAAGACAATTTTGTGGAGTTTGAATGCAAATTAAAGAATACTTTTTCTTTACTTTACTTTTCTTGGTTTTTTTCTGGTTTGTTTTAATTTATAACATAGCCAATGTGGGAATATGTTTTGCAAGACTGTGCATGTCTAAAATAAAATTGTTGCCTTCTGGGTTGGGGGGAGAAGTTGACAATTTAGAAGAGAGAATTTAGAGCTCAAAATTAAAGAAAAATGAATGTTAAAATGGTTTTTACAGGTAACTCAAGAAAAATAAAATAATCATTGGGGAAAAATGCTTATTAACTCATTGAGTTCAATTTCAGTATGCTATTCATTCTACCTGACTGTCTTTGAACAGTCTCAGCTCTAAGCTTCTAAGACATCAATTCAAGAGAATAGAATGACCTTGGGAAAATCCCATGATTTGAGTTTAGAAGACCAAGTTCTTTTACTTTCTACTCTATTTTTCTTTTTGGTAAATCAATCACCTCTCCTCTCTGGGATTCATTTTACTCCTTTGTAAAATGATAGGATAGGGCCAGCCAATGTTTCAGGTCCCTTCCAGTTCCCAGTCCTTTGAAGCCTTGTTAAATGAATACAAAACTGACAAGTCTGTGGCATATTTCCCATACAGTTTCTCTTTTATGCTTTGTATCCTGTATGCTTTGTATCTGGTACGTAGTAGGTATTTAGTAAATGTTTATTGATTAATTATTGACTGATTCTTCTTCCTCTAGTTTCCTCCAAATCACAGTTCAGGTGAGGCTTTAACTGTCTCCATCCTATTCCCCAGTTATTAGCAGACTCACTCTCTTGAAATGTTTCTTGCACTTCTTTGTATGAACTTTGTTTTTTACCATGTGCTTTTTGTGCATTCTTAGTCTTGGCAAACCAAAGAATGTAAGCAGGGACTTGGGGCAGGGACTATTTCACTCTTTATCCATGTATTCATTGAGAATAGTGCCTGGGAGCTGTCCTCAGTCAATGATTGCTGAATTAAATGGAATAGATCATTCTTTAGAAGAGCACAGATGTGCCTGTGGTGTGATGACAGAAGGTCTGAGCAGTGCAGGAAATGATGCTCCCACTCTGCCCGGACATCAGCCTCACCCCTATCCCTCACCTGCAGCCCACACTGTTCTTGTCTTCCTCTGAACTCTTCTTGTGTCATTTCTGCACTTCTTGTTGTGTCACTGGCCCTCCCATCTCTGCCTCCAGGCTTTTTCTCAGTTTGTTCCCCTTGCATGGAATGTGCTCCCTCCTCCCTCCAATTATCTAAACTTACTCATCCTTCAAGGCTCAGGTCAAATCTCACCTGCTCTATTGCAATGGCTTGGAAGAGTTGAAATAGATGAGGATCTGGAATAATAGGAACATGGAATTGTGAGCTTGAAGGAACCTTAGCTTTCATACCTTTATTTGTGAGAAATGGAGGGCCAGAGAAGGGGTGACTCATCCAAAGACACACCAAAGCATGTGACAAAGCCAGGATTTAAACCATAATTTTAAACTCCAGATTCATTTAGTTTGTTTCAAAAAGCCTAAAATTCAAGTCCCATCTTCCATTTACCTGATATGTTGCCATGGAAAAATGGCAACTTGTATAAATCTTGTTGCCATGGAAAAGTGGCAATTTTTATAAATCTTAATATCTTCTATAAAGTAAAGATGGGTGGTGGTGATGGACTATTTCTTTTCTCCCTCCCCCTCTCCCTTCCTTCCTTCCTCCTTCCCTTCTTCCCTCCTTCCTTCCTTCATTTCTTCCTTCCTTCCTTCCTTCCTTCCTTCCTTCCTTCCTTCCTTCCTTCCTTCCTTCCTTCCTTCCCTCCCCAATTTTTCTCAGTCTGGAAGTGTGGTGTCCACTCACAAACCTCATCCCAGTGCTGAATGGAATGAGAGTTCTAACCTATCCCATTTTTGACCTGGGAATATTCTCCCTTTCTTTTTCAGTCTAGTCTTTCCCCCTCCCCCTCTACCTCCCTACCCTTCAAGGGTCTGCTAAATTGATGCTTGATTGATTTCTATACTGCAGCTTAGAACTCCTGAGCTCAAGAGATCCACCAGCCTCAGTCTCCTTAGGAGCAAAGACTACAAGCATATGCTACAATGGTCTATGTCTATGTGGGTTCTAAAAGTTCATTACTTTTTCTCACATCCTGGAAAGACGTCTTTGACTACTGCACTCTTTCTATTGAGTAAGGAGATTATTTAAAACATTGATACCTACAGATATCACTGCTCCAGTGAGTAAAAGCATTCCTCTATCTAATGCAGAGATAGCGAATAATCACAGCACCCCCCCCCCTTAAAATCTAGGCTAGGCTTTGGTATCTCAAATGATAGTCTAGCAGTAGGCACATATTTTAAAAAGTCCCCTGAGACCCCAAATACTTGTCACAAAGCAAATCCACCAAAGCTACTTTGCTCCATAGACTCTCATTCAAGTCATGAACTATACAAGCTCTTTAGGACATTTGGAGACTTTGATAAATGAAGAAATGATGGAAATGATTATTTGATGCCTACCATGTATCAGGCACAGTGCTCAGTGTTTTACAAATATATTATTTGATCCTCACAACAATCCTGGGAGATAGATACTTTCATCCTCATTTTAAAGTTGAGGGAACTGAAGCAAACAGAGGTTTCCCAGGGTCACCTGGCTAATAAGAGAGTATGGATTTCAACTCAGGACTTCTTAACTCAAGTCTCAAGTACTCTATCCACAATGCCACTAGCAAGATAGCTAAAGAAACTAATACTAGCTTTTCAGGAACTCTCTAATGAACCCAGATTTTAAAAAGGACAGTTTCAAAAGATCAAAAAAAGGGGTGTATCACCAATACAAAAAGAAAATATTGCACCTCAGATTGATCTAGGGCTTGTGAACAAATCATAAGCTTGCTAGAGTCAAGAAAAAGGTGTATTCCAGTCTAAAAGAGGAAAGGGCTAGATTCACTAATGGGTCATCTTACTGAATGACAGAGAAACAAGAATAATTTAGCTTTCTTTTTCATTTATCTTCTCTAACAAGAAGAATGCATTTCTAACTGGAGAGGGTAGAGTAAATAAAAGAAAATCCTTCCTAAAAGTTTGAGTTGTTTATCTTATTCAGATTAAATGATCTTATTTGAACTAAATGGGATCCCTTCCAGTTCTGAAATTCTGTGATTATGTGAACTATGTTGAACCAAGAATTGAAGCCCTGTATAGATGAGGAGATGGGATAGAGCACAAAGCTACTCTGGATGCGTCCAAATATATGGAATCAATTTAAGTACATCCCAGGGTATTGCAAGAACTTATAATTGTGAGTGAGATACCATTTACTGGTGAGCTCATAGAGAATGCAAAAAGCACCTGGAGACTGGAGAAGTTCAGAAGTCACTCTGAGTGGGTTTGAAGTTGTTACTCTTGAAAAATTGCTAAATATAATGTGAAACACAGAATTTGTGACACACAAAAATCTACTTGACTATCTACAATAGACACAAATCTACTCAAATATCACAATACTTGACTATCACATGTTGTATTCCACTAACCTCATTTCAGAATATATTCATCATTATTATTTTGGTCTTGATTTGTAATTTTGTCAACATTGAGCAGGGCACCAAAGTTGTGAGTCTGAGTGACTAGAACCTCCACAGTTAAGGAGAAGTTAGGAAGAAGGCAGAGTTTTGGGGGCCAAAGTAATGAGTTAAATTTTGGACATATTGAGTTTAAGAGGTCTATAGGGTGTCCAGTTGGAGGTGTCAAATAGACAATGGGTCAGTGGAGTGGTTAGGGTTGGATAAGGAGATTTGAGGATTATCAGCATAAAGATGATATTTGAATCCATAGAGCTGATGAGATCACCAATTTAAAAGTATTTAGAGAGAAGATAAAAGTGCCCAGGGTAGAGTTTGGATGAAAGTCAGAAGATCTTTGTTCAAATTCAGATTTTATTATTTGTGAGACCCTAGGGATGTAGATCTCTGATGTTCAAGTCTCATCTATAAAATGATGATAATAATCTTTGTATTACCCTACTTCACAGAAGGATTATGAGGGACAGATAACATCATATACTTTATTCGAAGTCATGTGAGTTACTGTTTTTATAATATGTCAAGTTACAAACATTTTGTTACAAACACTTTAATAGGATGTATACTGCCTCATGATATATGACCTTTAAAAAACTGAGCAGTGGGATTAAGAGAAGTATGGTAAACCCCCCCAAATATTTTTTTTAGATTTTTCAAGGCAATGAATGGGGTTAAGTGGCTTGCCCAAGGCCACACGGCTAGGTAATTATTAAGTGTCTGAGGTGGCCGTGCTCTATTCACTGCACCACCTAGCCACCCCCCCCAAAATATATTTTTGATGGGTCAAAAACAAATGGCAAAAACAGAAGCTAGATAACTATTTAACAGTGATGCTATGGAAAGGATTCTTTTATGGAGGGGGAGGTTGAACCAATAATCTCCTGAGAGTCATTCTATCAGCTGAAAAATTGTAAGGGGAAGTGACTTTGAAAACAACTAATCAATGAGCATTTTTTAATTTTATTAAACATCAGGCACTGTGCTGGGTACTGGAGATACAAAAATGAAATTGTAACTGCTTTCAACCAGTTTATGCACTAGGAAGGAGATGACAGGATGCTATCTTTTATTTTTCTTTGTCTTCAAATGCTTAGCACAATGTCTGATTATAATAGACTCTTTATAAATGCTGATTGATTGAATGATTCTTTATATAAAATAACATATGCAAAATAAATAGAAGGTAGTAGAAAAGGAGTAAAAAGTAAGCAGTTGGAAGACCAGGAAAGTCTTCCTCTAGAACAAAATTTTAAAATTTTGAGTATGTGAATTTCTTTTAAAAAATACATTCTAGGTCAATAGAATTGGTTTTCTATATAAAGCTATGTATTTTATTTTATGTACTTGAAAACATTATTCTGAGAAGGGGGTCTGTAAGCTTTACTCCAAAGTGGACACACAAAAAGGCTAACAACCCTTAATCTCTGGAAGATGGTACTAGAACAAACCCATAGAGTAAACTAGGGGTTCTTTGGAGAAGGGAATGGCTTCCAGGCATAGGAAACAGACAGCACAATGAGACATTGAAAGACCCTCCTGCTCCAGGAAACTAATCACTTGGACTATGATTTGGTTTGAAAGCATTTGGGGGCCCTATTACTTCACAGACCCATGCTCCCACCACTGATCTCAGCAGTCAACCTACTTAATAGGGCATGACAAACACCTTATTTCCTTCCTTGGTATAGAACTGGCTGCCTGTGGAGAGGACCTCCCTCCCTGTATAATTCTTTCTGACTGGCTGGGCCAGTTGAGCAGGTCTTGGTGTATGTGTGGGCACTGCCATGCTAGCTACACTCAATGTAAACAGCAAACAAAATCTATCTTTCTCCACCCTGGCATCCCCTTTTCTCCATTTCCCAAAGTATATTAGAGAAGCCAAGTGATCTTTTTGTCCCCAAAAACTATAATAAAAAAAAATCTTAGCATTAGAAAAAGTATTTAGAGTCAATCTAGCCCAACTGATCCTTGATCAGGAATCTCCTCTACAACTTCCCTAATAATTTACTTGTTCATGTGTCTTCTGCTTTAGGACCTCTGGTGTGGGGGGAAACAATGATCCTCTGAAGCATCTAAATCTACTTTTAATCAGCTCTAAGTATTAGAACTAGTTCAGTTTATATTGAGCTGATATCTACCTCTACTATGTCTACCCATTCCTTTTCTGTTCTCTTGAGCCAAACAAAACAAGCTCCTTCCCTCTCTACTGCTCCATGTACAACTATATGATAATAGTGATAATAACTAGCATTTATAGAGCACTTTACATATGTGGTCTCATTTAATCCTCAAAATAATCCTTTGAAATTGGGGCTATCATTTCTATTTTACAAATGAGGAAACTGAGGCCGAGAAGCTGTCAGTTAACAAACTTTTCTTAAGTGTCTACTTAAGTGAGTTGCTCAGGGTCGCACACTAGTAAATATCTGAAGCAAGATTTGAACTCAGATTTTTATGACTCTAGGTCCAGAGTTTTATCCATTGTACCACCAAGCTATACAAAAAATTCTACAAATTCTTGAATATCAATAATCAATAATTATCTCCTTTTAAAAGCTTATCTCAAGGCTAAAAGTTCTCAGATCCTTTCATCTATCCTTAACAGGTTTCAAGTGGCCTTTACCATCTTGGTTACCATCCTGTGGACATGTTTCCATTTGTTAATATTCTTCCTAGAATGGTACCTAGAGCTGAATATAGCACTCCAGATATAACCTTACAAGAGCAGAGTACAATGAGATGAGGTTCACTTGAATAAAAAGTTTGGTATGATGGCTTTCCCAGTACCTCTTAGGTTATACCACATAGTGACCAACTATACTCCTTGAGGTTGTTGTTTCTTTGACACTCACCTGCTATATGACTCTGAATAAATCATTTCCTATCTTTTAGTCTGTTTCCTTATCCATAAAATGAAACAAATATTGAAGTTTTAAATCTTGAAGGAAGGTTATCTAATCCAAAAAGCACAATAACTTTATGAAAGTAAGACAGAATTAATGGTAGAATTGGCAGAGCACTATCTGGCTTATGGTGCCATTGTCAGGAAAGTGATTTTTTTATATCTTAAAGAACTATAGAAATAAGATATCATTGTTGTTACCATTATCATTATTACTACAGTTCTGGTTGCTACTGTACATCATCTTTGCTCAAAATTTTTTCTATCTCAGAACATCTGTCTTTGGGCATTCTCTCAGTCAAGTAGCAATTATCACTGAATGGCCTGAATCACATTTTGAAAAGTCTTTAAAATAGGAGAGAAGGTCAAGAGTAGCTCTCATCTCTGTCCTCACCATTATCTACTGTAATTATTGTTCTTTGATTTCTTACAAATGGGAAGGATCCTTTCTTAGTCCCCAAAGAGTATCCCCCACCAAAGTCTGAAATTCTTTATTCTGTAAATGTTCATGCCTCAATAGACCTAATTCCCACCCCACCCCCAATTAATATTATAGTTTTGTATTAACATTTCTAAGCTCCCTTCCCACTCTACATTCTAGGATTCTAATATTTTAAGATTTTTCTCGTTCTCTGAAATTTCATAGTTAGAGATTCATTTGGGTCAGCAAATGTCCTATTTTAAGTAATCAAAACAATAGTTCACATTTATAGGATACTTTAGTTTCCAAAACACTTTACTCATTATAATTCTATGAGCCAGGGAACACAAATATTATTATCCTCATTTTATTTATGGGGCAATGGAATCATAAAGAACTAAACAACTGGTTCATGATAACAGAATCAGTACGTACTAGATTTGAGGTTTTCTGCTGTCTTACTATCTTTTTTACCATACCACACCACAAATAATCCATGGAATCTGTTTACATAACTTAAGTCAGTGAGCTGGCTTTCTTGCAAATACCTAGAGTAACGAGGGAAGAGACATTTGAAATGAGGGTTGTTAGCATGGGCTGCAGGCAGTAATACTAACTTTGAATAACCCCAGTTAATGGATACCTAGTACCAAAGGAAGAAGGGACACTTCATAATGAGATATGAATTTGGAAATTGAGGTTTGAAGGAACCAGAAACACATTTCACCTACTTTAAAATTTTGCCTTGGATCTAGTTATAGTTACAGGACTTCTCTTTGCAGGACACTGGGAAAATTAAATTCCATTTTAGCCCACCTGCCTTTATTTTTTCATCTGAATCATAGGAAAACTGCTTTTAGGATTTTCCAGAAGGTAGAAACCATCACTGAGAATACATGATATGTTAAAAATACTAGGTTCATAAGATCTGGAGTTGAAAAAGACCTTAGAGACAATCTAGTCCATTCCATTTTTCAGATGAGGAAACTGAGGCCCAATGAGATCATGCGTCATATGTAAGATAACAGAAATAGTCAGTGGTATAGCTGGGATTCAAATCCAACTCTGCAGTCTCCAGATTTTCTGGAAGAGCCAACAAAGATGATAGGTAATCAAGATACAATCTGACAGCTACTCCAAGATGAAAGAAACCTAGGGAAGAATGTGCGAAAAGTCTACATGACCATTAAGTGTGCCTTTATCAATACTAGTTTCTAACAAAGGAGACTATTCTAGTGTTTATAGCCTAATTTCCTGGGAACAATTTCCCCCATTCAGTTAATTCAGACCCATTCCATTATAAAAGCATCTATTGGGAACCCACTGTGTGCAAGGTGCTGTAATAAGTGCTTGATATATAAAGAAGAAACAATATAATTCTTTCCCTCAAAGAGCTTACAGTCTAATGACCTGTGTATGTTATACATATATAAATATAATACCAATTACAACATAATAAGAGCAAAAGAGAAATGCAGATGAAATATTTGTAAATTTCTGGTAAGAGATGAGTTTTAACTGGTATAAAAGATAGACTGGATTCAGATTGAGGAGAACCTTATAGTCCAAGTTAAGATATTTCTATTTTATGATGTGAGTAATGGGAGTCACTGAGGATCTTTGAGCAAAGGTATGGTGAGACCTAAACTTTGGAAAGTCTTTTAATGTTTAATTTCATTTTAAAAGATATTTAATTATATATTTTAAACATTCTTTAAAAATTTGAGTTCTAGATTCTTCTCTTCCTTCCACTCATTCCCCACCCCTGAGAAGGCAGATAATATAACAATTAGACATGTGAAATCATGCAAAACATATTTCCATATCATCCATATCATGAAAATAAAACAAAAAAGTGAAGAAATTAGGCTTCATATTACACTTAGCAGTCATTTATTCTTTCTCTGAAGATAGCATTTTTTTTCCATTATGATTACTTTGGAATTGTCTTGGATCACTGATTTGATCAAAGTATCCAAGTCTTTGATCATTTTTACAACATTACTGTTACTGTGCACAATGATCTCCTTTGCATTACTTCATGTGGGTCTTGTCATTTTTTTTCTGAAACCACTCCCTCATCATTTCTTATAATACAATCCATCACAATCAAAGGCACAATTTATTCAGTCATCCCCCAATTGGTTAGCATTTTCTCAGTTTCTAATTCTTTGCCACCACAAAAACAGATGCTATAAATATTTTGGGACATAAACCTCCTTTTCCTTTTCCTTTGATATCTATGGGATACAGATCTAGTAGTGGCATTGCTGGGTCAAAAAAGTATGTACAGTTTTATAGTACTTTGGGCATAGTGCCAGATATTCTCCATAATGGCTGAATTTATTCTACCAACACTTTGTTATCTCCTCCAGTTTGAGGTGATCCCTCATAGTTGTTTTCATTTGTCTTTCTCTAATCAATAAAGATTTAGAGCATTTTTTTCAAATAACTATAGTTTTAATTTCTTCTGAAAATTGCTTGTTTATATACTTTGACCATTTATCAATTGGGGAATGATTCTTACGTTTATAAATTTGACTTAGTTCCATATATATATGAGAATTGAGGCCTTCCTGAGTGAAAAATGAAATAAAATTTTGGGGGGATTTTTTGTTGTCTGTGGTTTCTTTTAGCAAAATATAGTTTTTCTGATTATCTCTTTCAATTAGGCCTAATTTTGATTTTCTTTCTCTGAAATCATGATTGCCTCCTCTGACCTCTTCACTTCAGATGAAGCATAACAAATTCTGTTTCAGTCCTTCATTTCAACTCTGTGTGTCTTTCTGTCCCAAGTGTGTCTCTTGTACACAATATATTATTGGATTATGGTTTCCAATCCATTTTGCTATCCATTTATCATTCTATGAGTTAGCCCATCCCATTCACATTCACAGTTATGATCATCAACTGTGCAATTATCTCCATTCCATTTTCCTCAGTTTATCCTTCTTTTCCTTTTATTCCCCTGGTCCCTCATCAAAAATCTGTCTTTCTTCCAACTACTACTTCCCCCAATCTACCTTTTCCCTTATGAACCCCTACTTTATATCCCTTATCCTTCTTCCCTCCTGTCTTTCTTGGGTCAGATAGATTTGCATACATATGTTTGTATATATATATATATATGTATGTATTTAGATATATAATGTAGTATACATATAACATATGTTTGTATTAGAAATTTTTTTGTCAGCTACATGGTGGGATTAAATGGATTGAAGATGGGGAAAGACTGTAAATCCAATTAAGCTATAGCTGTAGGTCAGGTAAAGAGGAACAAAAGGAGAGGGGTCCCAATTCTATATCACTAATAAAACATGCATTGGTTTCATTCTTATTCCTCTAACAAATTAATCACAAATTATTGAGAGGATATAATTTAATTTAATTTAGGTTTTTTTTTTGCAAGGCAAATGGGGTTAAGTGGCTTGCCCAAGGCCACACAGCTAGGTAATTATTAAATGTCTGAGACCAGACTTGAACCCAGGTACTCCTGACTCCAAGGCCAGTGCTTTATCCACTATGCCACCTAGCCACCCTGAAAGGATATAATTTAGCACAATGGGGAAAAAAAAGTTGGATTTGAACTCAAAGGATATCCATTTAAGTTTGTATGAGGATAGGCAAACCATTTAATCTCTGAGTGACTTATTTTCTTATCTCTAAAATAGGGGAGAGAGGTTGGACTGTGATCACTGTGGTCCCTTATAGCTTAAACTCAATGCCCAGTGATTGTTCACAGACATAGTGAAAATATCCTACCTATTGTGGAGAAAATGTCCTATCATTCAGTAGGCCAGTAATACCATTTATTAACTGCTTTCTAGATACAGAACCCTAGAAAGCCACATACTTCATCATTTCAGTCAATCAATCCATTTAGAAGCATTTATTAGGTTCCAACTATATGCCAGACACTGTGAGAGTTGCTGGGATCACAGACAAAAGTGAAAGATCTATGCCCTCAAAGAGTTCATGATCTAACAGGGGAGACAATCGTTACTGAAAAAGAATTTATTAATGTCGAATATGTAGCAGATGTGGGGATACAGTAGCAAAGAATACAAACGTGCTCACTCTCGAGTAGCTTTCCAGCAAGCACATAAACAGCATTTCCCAAAAGTCTTAGGGCAGTTAAAGTTATTAAAGTTTAAACCAATTAAACCCGTTAAAGCTTACCAAGCTATTAATGCTTAAATTGCTCTAAGACTTTTCAGAAACCCTGTATAAACATATACACAATAAAAGTAAAGAGAATACACACCAATAAATACAAGGTAGTTATGGAGGGAAGGCAGCTAGGTGGTGAAGTGACTTCAGGTCTGAAGATAGCAAGATTTGAATTCAAATCTTATCTCAGATATTTACTGGCTATGAAACTCTGGGCAAGTCAAGCCTGTCTGGCTTTAATATCCTCATCTGCAAAAGGAGCCAGAGAAGGAAATGGCAAACCACTCAAGGTATTTGCCAAGAAAACTCCAAATAGGGTCAAAAAGATTTGAATACAATTGAACAACAAAAGTTGGGAAGAACCAGGAAAAACTAAATGGAGAAGATGGTGAGTTCATTAAAGTATGTGATACATTTACTGACCCAGATCCCATCAACTCCATGTCCTGAATGGGCAGTGTGTATGTTAGCATGATCAAAAAATAATAAGCTAGTAGCGAATCGCTAGAGGCCCCTTTCCACACTATGCTAAGTGGATCATCAGATGATAGACACTTAGACTATTGCTGGAATTATGTTCCCCAGTTTTTCCAAGCATGGTAGAACATGCAAGGGCTTGCTTTCTAGCTCCACTCCCATAGTCAGAGAACTCAGGCTTACCACTGTGACACTGGAGGACTGTGGCAGAGGGAGGGATGTAAAGGAAATAGAAGACACAATAGCTACCCTGGATGGAGTACATCCTGGTCTGATTACTAAAGATAGGGTTTTAGAATGATAGAACTAGAAAGGATCTTATGGATCATTCTAGTGACTTTTTTTCGTGATGAGCCCCTTTGCTATCTGATGAAATTCATGGACTCTTCTCAGAATAATGGTTTAGAATGAATAAAATAAGATATATAAAATAAGATAACAAAAGAATCTAATTGTTTTGAAATAGTTATCAAATATATTTTTAAATATAAAGTTTTTTTTAAAGTGCATTGGCCCCAGATTAACTTCTGCTACCAACAGATACCATTTTATACACAAAAGAAGGCTTAACTTGTTTGAGATTACTCAGATAGGATGAAGCAGAAGCAGGCCTGAGAGCCAGTTCTCTGACTCCCCAAATCCGGCATCTTTTTCATCATATCATATTGCCTCAAAGGAGTGAAGGTATAGTCAGGGAATAACAAGCAGAAACAGTGTTTTTTTGGAGTTAGGATGCTGCCTTGAGTTCTCTGTCACAGAGGTAGCCAAAGCTTTCCCCACGCACGAGGTGGATCCCAAATTTTAGAGTTACTGTTTTCTGAACATTTTCTCTAGCCATACTCTAATGCTTTGTTTGACTCAGTCCGATATTTCTCACAATTTTGGTTTACAGACTTCCTGGGTTATCCTAGCAGCATGTCTTGCTCCAGAAGTCTGTGAAAACATGACCTTAGTGGGTTTCTGTATAGACACTGATATTAGCTGCTTGACCTCAAGCTAGGCCTCAAGAATCCCCATCAATCCCAGACTCTATGTGTTGAAAATTTCTCTTCTGAGCATGTACCAAGCAGGGTCCTCTACTCTAGTCATCCTCCTACACTGACTTCTGGAGTTTATGACTTTATGACAGGGATTCAGACCCATAGGGCCCCAAGGATTGGCTATGTAGTTATTCATGAATCCCTACTCTCCAGAAAAATATTCAAAAGTGATTCTTTCTATTTTTCTCTTCATAGTACCCCCCCCAACAATACATACACTAAAAACACAGGCACATATATACCAATTCATTCATATATAAACATACGTGCATGTCTTCATACACACATACCCAACCTCACAAAATATTAACAATCTTGCACAATACACACTTATATTTATTGTTGTTTAATTGTTTCAGCTGTGTCTGACTTATCCTAACTATATTTGGGGTTTTCTTCACAAAGGTACTTGAGTGGCTTGCCATTTCCTTCTCCAGCTCATTTTAAATATGAAGAAACAGGGGCAGATAGGGTTAAGTGACTTGCCCAGGGTCACACAGCCAGTAAGTATTTAAGGACAGGTTTGTTTTGTGATTGTTGTTTGGAGGTAATGGGGTTAAGTCACTTGCCCAGGGCACACTCACAGCTACCATTTACCTGAGACCAAATTGGACCTCAGATCTTTCTGATTAGGGACTGGTGCTCTATCCTTTGGGCCACCTACCTGCCCTAAGAGGCCAGATCTGAACTTAGGTCTTCCTGACTCCAGATCCAGTACTTTCTCCATTGTGCTAATTGCCCCCTAAAAACAAATATACACATTCAAAAACATATACATTCTTATTTTTGCATGCACTCACATGCAAACTCATAAACTCACACTCACATGATTATATGCACATTTGTACACATACTTGAACATGTAAACTCTACAATCATACACACAGACTATCATTAAGTCTTGATGTTGGTTTAGAGACCTTATAACATAAAGTTGCCATTTCTGGGAATCTGAGCTCAGGTGGATGGTGTATATGGTTAGGTTGTTCACTTACCTCCTGTAGGGGTTGGTTCAAGAAAACACTTCAAGTGTACTTCAAGTGTAAAACATTTTTCTTTTGTGGTTTTAAAGAACTTCCTACACAGCTCTAGATTTTTACTGTAAAGGGACCCTCCAAATCCAGTGAGAATTGGTGTATCTAGAATCAGAGGACCTGGGTTCAAACCCTGGCTCTATCACTTACTACTCATGTGACCTTTGACAATTTATTGAACCTCTCTGGGTCTCAGTTTCTTCATTTGTAAAAGAAAGAACCAGACTATATAGTTTCAGGGAACCTGCCAACTCTAAATCTATGATTTTATGAAAAAAAATCATAGAAAAAGAGAAAGCAAGAAATTTTCCTAGGGCAAAGATCTCCATAGTTTCTGTGAAGACCTCTTCAAGGACTCAAATCTGTGGGCCTTCCATCTCCATATTGCTCCACTACACTAGTCCTAATAGGTAGGTTACTGATTCAGAATTCACCTCATGATCGTGGAGACCTTGGATCTTTGCATCATTGATGACTAATGCAACAAGCAAAGAACAACCTGTGTTGGGCATGGGGAAGCAGGCCAACTTTATGAAATTCTTGTGAAATTCCTTGGATGGGCACTAGTGTACAAACTGAATATCAAACTTCCTATTTACAATTCTATGGATCATTTTCCATTCCAGAAACCTTTGTCCTAGGAGAAGAGTAGTACCTTTAGCAACATATGCTGAATATTGATTTTGAATATTAATTGTTTGATTAGAAGCTGAGAGGGACAACTTAGATAGGCTGTTAAAGGAATAGTTCATGAGCATTTAGGAAGGAAAGCAGTGATCACTAGAAGTCAACACTGGTACTTTAAGAACAAGCATGTCTCGGAAATGTAGCCAAGAAGGCAGAGTAGGAGAAAGAACTTCCCCAAATATAACTTCTCCAAGCAATGAAAAATCAAAAGATAAAAAAACACTGGGTCATTTTCACAGCCCAAGATCACAGATCCAAACAACAGGCAAATGACCAAGGCAGGGTCAGATCAAAGATGGTCCAGACCCATGCTAACAGCTTGAGTTCACCAGATTTAGAACTGTAAGCGAAGTCACCAGGGTAGGAATATCCAGAGCTGATCAAAGACAGCCATAGACCAGGCCAGGAGCTAAGGGTTTTCCAAAGAGGCCTGAAGCTCTAGACACAATGTTTAGAACTCCAGTCTAGGACTGGATAGCACAGGTGTCCAAAGTTGATCTTAGACTGAGCTCCAGTCTAAGCTCATTCTTCAAGGAGGAGAATGAGCTCAAAACACTGTCAGTTCTTGGCAGAACCCTCCCACCCACAGCACCCAGAACCTCCATCATGGGATTACCTAAAACAGATTATTAATTCAGGATCTCATGCACAGAATAGGATCAAAGACTCATCCCTGAAAGACCTTTGAGTCAGAGCAGTAATGCCAAGTTGACCAGAGCATATTACTAGTAGTATGACTAAACAGAAAAAAAGATAAATGGCTATTATTTATCAAGATACAAGCTACACGTGCCAAAGAAAAGAATAAGTGCAAACCACCTAGAAGTAAAGCCTCAAAGTGAAACACAACTTCCCCACAAAACCAGTTAAAATTCCTAGAAGAAATGAAGTGATAAAGATGAATTTTAAAAGGTATTAATTGAAATTTGAAGAGTATTTTGATTGAAATGAGAGAAAAGAATGGATAAAATAATTAAAAAAGAAATGAGAAGAAACTGATAGAAAGACAATTATCATCTTGGCATAAAATATACAAAACCCTAATCAAGTTGACAGACTCTCTAAAAAATGAGAATGGACTAAACAGAAGTGAATGACCAGATGAGAAAATAAAAAATATTGCAACATACTCAAAATCTTTTTTTTTTTAGCTTTTGCAAGGCAATGGAGTTAAGTGTTGTGCCCAAGGCCACACAGCTGGGTAATTATTAAATGTCTGAGGTCAGATTTGAACTCAGGTACTCCTGACTCCAGGGCTGGTGCTCTATCCACTGCGCCACCTAATCGCCCTCAAGAGCTTTTTTAAAAATTGAAGAAAATATGAGTAACCCACATAAAAACCAATTGATCTGGAAAACAGATCAAGGAGAGATAATTTAAGAACTGTACTAACTGAAATCTATGATCAAAAAAAGAGTCTGAGTATCACATTTCAAAAAATCTTGAAAGAAAAAATCCCTCTCTCTTAGAACCAGAAAGAAAAGTAAATAGAAAGAACCCACTGCTAACCTCCTTAGGTAAACTCTCAAATGAAAATTCTCAGGAACATAACACAATCCAGAGCTTTTAAGTTAAAGAAAAATGCTGCAAGCTGTCAGAAAGAGTTTAAGTACTGAAGAACCACAGTCAGGATTATAAAAGATTTAGAAACAAACAACTCTAAAGAATAGGAAATAATGGACTCTGATATTCCAAAAGAAAAATGAAGGAGATGGATCTTTAATGCAACAGAAAATTCTTGATGAAAATATAGGAGCTAAGTAAAATCTTTTAAATACAAATATGAGATGAAAGAAAAACATAAAAGATAACTACAAGTGAATGATAGCAAAATACTTTATAAAGATGAAATGTTTTAATTCTAATGTAGAGGGGAGGATGATAAAATCATTCCCAAAGAATTGTGATGTTAGCAGGGATCATAGAGCAAGTCAAATAAGAAGTCATTTTTATTACATTTTGATATTGGAGAGGAAAGAGAGAAATTAGGGAAGAAAGGGGAAAGAATGGGGCTTGATAGCTTAAACAGAGGGTACAAATAAAATGCATATGAAGGAGACAAGATGAGTAGGTCTCATTTGAACCTCACTTTGAACTGATGTAGAATGAAGTAAGCAGAATCAGGGGAATAATTTATATTTTAACAAAAACATTATAAAACAATGAGCTAAGAGCTCCGATCAACACAATGTTTTCAGAGGATTGATGATTTAAAACACTTCCCACTTCCTGATAAAGAAGTGGTAGACTAGATTTGTAGAGGGGGACATGCATTTTTGGATATGACCAATGTGGGAATGGTGGAGGAATGTCTCCTCCTTGATAATATATATTTGTCTTTGGGTTTTTTTTTTAAGTATTAGAAGGAGGGGGGGAAGGCAAATGCCTGTAATTGAAAAACTAATTTGCCAGATTAACTTCATTTACTATCTTCCCTGTTTGTTGTTTTTTAAAGACTTGCTTGACTGGTAGATAAGGGAAATATCATAGACATAGAATTCCTGAATTTCAACAAAACATTTGAAAAAAATTCCAAGATAGAAAAATGTGTATCAGATGAAAGCAAACTCAGATACAAATCCCATGTCATTTTATAGGGCAATATAAATGATTTGAACAAATTATTATGGAATACTTATCAAATTTGTGGAGGACATGAAGCTGGGAGGTGATACTAACATATGACATGAAAGAAACTGGATCCCCAAAGAGGCACTATCTCTTGTCAAATATATATATAGGCAGCTAGGTAGCGCAGTGGATAAAGCACTGGCCCATGGATTCAGGAGTACCTGGGTTCAAATCCAGTCTTAGACATTTAATAATTACCTAGCTGTGTGGCCTTGGGCAAGCCACTTAACCCCATTTGCCTTGCAAAAACCTAAAAAAAGAAAAACAAATATATATATATATATATATATATGTATATATATATATGACTACATTTTTTATGATTACATTAAAAATGGGGTGTTTGTACATTTCTGCATTTGGTTACTATTACATATACTTCTACAAAGGCATAAGATATAAATATGAGAAATTCAATTCTAGGTTGCATTAATAAAGGCATAGAGTTCACTGATGGTCCTATTATATATTCTTGCTCTGATCAAACTATAATTGGATTGTTGTATTCAGTATGGGGTACATTTTAGGAAAGACATTAACAAGCTGAAGTATATCCAAGAGGAGAGTGACCACCATGTGAGGAAACTTGAAACCAAAACCATACAAAGATTGGTTGAATGAAGGAGGGGGGGCGCTATTTGGTCCTGAGAAGAGAAGACTCAGCAAGAGTCTTCAAATGTTTATAGGGTATATTGACAAAGAATTAGACTTGTTTTGTTTTTGATTCCAAAAGGAAAAAAAAAAGCTGAGGACAATAGAAGAATCAGGGAGATACAAATTTCAGTTCTATTCCAATTCAATCCAATAAACAACAGCTTAATATAAGAGGAATGGGTAGCCAGCCTTGGGAAGGAATGGCTCACCTCTTCACTGGGTATCTTAGAACCTGGATGACCACTTGTCAGGAATGTCATAGAAGGGTTCCCTGTTTAGGCTGGGGTTAGATAAAATGCTCTCTGCAGTTCCTCCTAACTCTGAGATTCTTTGATTCTATTTAATGGAGTGGGAAAATTGCTATGGATCCTTTTAAAGCTAAACTATTAGGTGGCTAGTGGTGGTGTATTTGAGAAAACCAATAAGCTCTAAGGTTATGGCTTCCAAAGAATGTCAGAATCAACCCCAAAAATGAGCAGAGGGTTTACCTTAGTCAGTGAAATACTAACTAGTCATGATATTCAAAAGAGAAACCTTGGGGAAGCTATACACAATCAGTATATTTAAAGAGGTCATTACAAATTTACTTCATCCCTATCCCCAAAACCAATTTCTCCTCAAATTTTTTTTGACTATTTAATTACCAAATTTCATGCTCTGTCCTATCCTATTCTGTTAGGGAATATGAGCAAGAGGTGTTAACTTCATGTTCTATTCCAGAAATTCCCATTTTTTTCTTCAACCTCTCTTGCTTCTTCACATACATCCACAAGAGTCATCCAGGAAGTCACAATATAAATATAGTTCTATGTCCCCTCCTCTGCTCCTCTTCCCCCAAACCCTTATTAATAGTTTCATCTTCATGAAATCTGAGGAGAAGAAGAGGTTCTTGGACCAGTTTTGGTGTCTATTATCCCTCCCCAAAATCCTCAGAGAGCCTCAGAATTTAAAGGTACCTCAGAGATCATCCAGTACAACGTTGACTGAGACAAGAATCTTTCTATGCCATTCCTGACAAGTTACCATCTAGCCTCTGCCTTGATGATCCTATATATTAATCCATAAGCACAGCTCTGAGCTCAGTAAAAAGAGAGGTATAAGGATAATTACTATAGTCCCTGCCTTAATGGAGTTTAAAAAGACATTTTAGGAAAATAATCTTGTGCTGAATGGTTTTCCTAGACTTTTCTTTTCTGAAAGAATCTGAAAAGGGAAATTGGGAAATATGAATTTTATGCTGAAACTCTTTGCAAGATTGCCTAGTTAAGAGTTCCTATTAGACCAGAAGCTTTTTCTCTGAACCCAATAGCAGATCATATATTCATCATCATCTAAAGATCATCATAGCTAATTGGGGACAGATTACTCAGTAGGAGGGTGGAACCAGGTGATGTTTTTATAATTTTGATCATGGAAACTTTTGGAGAAGATCTGCTAAGGATTTGTGATATGTATTGGTGGAGGGAGATGCCACACTCCACACTGAAGTCATCTTGAAGAAATACTAGGTATAAGGTCCTTGCTTGACACCATATAAAGAAGAGTGTCTTCACTTAAAGGGCTTACTATCTAGATGACATGTCTTGAGGCACACCTACAGATCTTGATGGGACCCCACTCAATTACATGATAGTCCTACTATCTATGTTGCTTGTCCTCTGCAGTTCCTATACCTCCACCTTTCATTCTCTACCCCCCCTGTTCAAAAATTGGCAATAGAGCATGGGGAAACCCAGGATATTATGAAACACAAAGCATGAATTTGCAAGTTAATTATCAACCCCAAAATGTCACAAATTTATGTATCTGTTGAGAAACAGTGTTTTGCTGGATCAAGATTTTTTTTTTTCTGAACCTTAGCTTAAGTTGAGCTTAGAATAATAATGATCCCAAATCTTGACTGAACTACAGAACCTCAGAAAAGTATGCTAGAGCACTTTCAAGAAGTATTCATTAATTTTTTTTACAACTTTTTTTTTAGGTTTTTGCAAGGCAAATGGGGTTAAGTGGCTTACCCAAGACCACACAGCTAGGTAATTATTAAATGTCTGAGACCGGATTTGAACCCAGGTACTCCTGACTCCAAGGCCGGTGCTTTCTCCACTACACCACCTAGCCGCCCCTTCATTAAGTTTTTATTCTGTCCAGTGTTATAGCATAAGCCACAGGGATAAATAGACAAAAAAAAAAATTAAAATGCAACAGTTCTGCTCTAAAGGGCCTTAACATTCTAATGGGAGAGACAACATATTCTAAGAGAAAGAAGTTTGGGTTAGGGAAAATACAGGAATGGTGAATACAGTCACAGGATAAACATATATTCTTTCTAAGAAAGGTATGATTACCAATGGAGTATCTGCTGTGGTGATATAGCATAGCAATGGCAAAGGAGCAGAATAATGGGTTTCAGTAAACTATCATTGATATCAGTATTTGTTATAATAAGTATTAGAAGATTCCCAACTTCACCAAGTCCTCTAATACCTCTTTATGACAAAAAAAGTGACCTTAGGTTCATAAAGACTGTGACAAATCTCTGGCAGGTCTTATCAAGTTTGAAAGGCTATGAATATGGGACTTATAATGCACTTTCATCCAAGGACAAGCGCAGGTGCAGTTTGAAGTGCTCAGTCCCTATAGTTCATATAATTACCTAATATGGCATAAAGGGGTTCTTGTGGGGAGTGACCCTTTACATTATTATAGGGTCATCAGTCTAAAGTTGAGAGGGACCTTAGAGGCTTCCCTGTCCAACTGTCTTATTTAACAATTGAGGAAAATGAAGCCCAAACAAGGGAACTAACCTGCCCAAGGTCACACAGGTAGTAAGGAGCAGAGTTAGGGTTTGAACTAGGTTAAGTAAGGCAATTGCTACTGCCCACAAGGAGCTCACATTCTAAGCAAGGAGATAACCAAGATGGAAAGTTTCATCTGCAAGTCAGAGGGAAAGGTATTGTGGTCCTTAGGAGATAAGAAGGAAGTACATTCGGGGAGAACAACTGCACAGTTTGATAGGATATGATGTATGGTCTGGGGATCAACTAGATGATAGTAGATTAACTAAGTTTATGGTCAGAGTAAAGAAGAAAAATTGGCTCCAAGGCTGGAGTTTCAAAGTTGAGTGGATCTTCTTTCCCAGGAAGTGGGACATGAAACCTAGAGGTCTGCTACAGAGAATAATAGCCCAAGTGAGAGGAAAAGGGACCTGAGTTCAAGTCATATCTCTTATATCTACTTGATGTCTGACCATGGGCATCTAATTTAACATCTAATGACCCAAGTAACTCTATAAGACTGTATATTGTTGTTATTCTACTATTTTTCATATCTGATTTTTTTTTACCTCATTGGGATTTTTCTTGGCAAGATAAAGGAGCACTTTGCTATTTTCTTCTCCAGCTCATTTTACAGATAAGGAAATTGAGGCAAGCAAAGTTAAATGACTTGCCCAGTGTTCCATAGCTGGATTTGGATTCCAGTCTTCCTGGGAGAGGTGCTAATTTGCATTGGTGTAAGGAATTTCCAAATCAGAAATTCCTTACACCAGTCATAGCTCTAAGTCTTCCAAAAAAAAAAAAAGGCATGCAAATCTGAGAAGAAAAGTAGGGCAGAAAGACTTTTGCAGATGGGACACACAGTTGGGAAAAGCACTGAGCATGGGGTCAGAGGACTTGAGTTCTAATCCAAATTTTGCCTCTCATTAATTGTGAGCATCTGTATTTATTTTCAAATTAATTAATTAAATTTACCTAATTATTAATCAAGGAAGTTTTCAACATTCCTTTTTGTAAATTTTCTCTGTCTTACTCTTCTCTCCCCCCCTTCCCAAGATAGCAAGTAATATGTTATAGGTTATACAAGTACAATCATGTTACACATATTTCTATATTAGTTATGAAGCAAAAGAAGAATCAGAACAAAAAGGAGGAAATTGTGAGAAGGAAAAAACAAAAAGCAAATTTAAAAAAAGCCAAAATAGTATGCTTTGTTCTACATTCCGATTCCATAATGCTTTCTCTGGGTGTGGATGGCATTTTCCATCACAAGTCTTTTGGAACTATCTTTGTTCACTACTTGCTGAGAAGAACTAAATATATCATAGTTGATCATCACACAATGTTTCTGTTAGTGTACAATGTTCTTCTGGTTCTCCTCACTCTACTTAGTATCAGTTCATGTAAATCTTTCCAGGTTTTTCTGAAATCTGCATACTCATTCCCTAATTGATGGGCATCCCCTCAATTTTCAATTCTTTGCCACCATAGAAAGAGCTGCTGTGAATATTCTTGTACTGTGGGTCATTTTTTATTTTTGTGATCTCTTTGGAATACAGACCTAGTAGTGGTATTGATGGATCAACACAGTTTTGTTGTCCTTTGGATATAGTTCCAATTCTCTCCAGAATGGTTGGATTAGTAAACGACTCTGCCAAAAGTGCATTAGTGTTCCAGTTCTTCCACATCCTCTTCAACATTTGTCTTTTCCCTTTTCTGTCATATTAGCCAAACTGACAAGTAGGAGATGGTACCTCAGAGTTGTTTTAATTTGTATTTCTCTTGTAGTAAAAAAAGCATTTTTTCAAATGACTATAGAAAGCTTTAATTTCTTCATCTGAAAACTGCCTATTCATATCCTTTGGCCATTTATCAACTGGGAATTACTTGTATTCTTATAAATTTGACTTGATTCTCTATATATTTTAGAAATGAGGCCTTTATCAGAAACACTAGCTGTGAAAATTGTTCCCCATCTTGATGCTTTTCTTCTAATCTTGCTTTTATTGGTTTTGTTTGTGCAAAAACTTTTCAATTTAATGTAATCAAAATTATCCACTTTGTATTTCATGATGTTCTCTCTCTCTTTCTTTCTCTCTCTCTCTCTCTCTCTCTCTTTCTCTCTCTCTCTCTCTCTCTCTCTCGTTTAGTCATAAATTCTTCTCTCCATAAATTTGTCAGGTAAACTATTCCTAGCAAATGGCCTATGGCATCACCCTTTATATTTAAATCCTGTACCCATTTCAACCTTACCTTTGTGAGATGTTGATCCAAGCCTAATTTCTGCCATACTTTGTTCTAGTTTTGTTATCATCAATTAGTGATTCTCATTCCAGAAGCTGGAGTCTGTGGGTTTATCAAACAGTAGATGGTATAGTTATTTATTACATCAGTATTTATTAACCATCTATGATATAGCAAGCAAGGAAGAAAGGAAACAAATATTTATGAAGTTCTAGAGCACTGTGATAAACACTTTTCAAACGTCTTGTCTGATCCTCACAACAATCCTAATAGTTTCCATTTTACAGATGAGAAAACTGAGACTCACACAAGTGACTTACCCAGGGTCATACAACTAGTAAGTTTCTGGAACTCAGATTTGAACTCTGGAAGTTCAGATTGGAACTCAAGTCCTCCTGTCACTACATCCAATCTCTTAACAATGGCTTCTTAACAGTGGTAAGTCTCAGTTTCCTATTTAAGAGATCAGGATGATAATATCTGCATTACCTATCTCATAGGATTGTAGGTTTTGCAGACCTGCTATAGCAATAATACCTGATATCTTTATAATACTTTAATGTTTGCAAAGTGATTTATATACATTATTTAATTGGCTCCTCATTACAGTATTATGAGTATTTTAGAGATTATCTTGTTTTTAACAGATGAGGAAACTGAGGCTTAGAAAGTAAAGCAACTCGCCCATGGTTATATAATTGATAAAATACTCTAGACAGGACCAGAACTCAGGACTCTCCTGATTCTAAGTCATCAACAAATTCACTAAGCATTTGTTGTCTCTATTATAGGCTCTGTGGATTCTGCGGCAAAAATGAAACAATCCCGGTCCTCAAGAAGCTTCTATTCAGCTGAGTAGAATGGCTGAACATGTTCCCAGAGGAATAAAAATAAAGTGATTTTGGGAGGGAGAATGGTTGGGAAGGGAAGTATTCAGTGCTTTGGAAATAGCCAGGAAAGCCTAGCCTTGTTTCTACCAGGAAAATCAGAGCATGTTTAGGGCTAGTTTAGGGTTGGACTAATGGAGATGCAATGGAGGACTTCTTCAGGGAGACAATGAAGTGGGAGCAGAAAGCTACAGTGGTCTCAGAGTCCCAACACATGGATTCACAAATCAACTCTGATGTTTTTACTAGATGCACAAATCACTTAACCTTTTTTGCCACAGTTTGGAAGGGACTTTGAATCTAATCTAGCCTGACTTTCTCCTATGACAAATGGGGAAACTGAGGTCCAGAAAAATGGAAGCCATAGAGTGGGGACTTGAACTAAAATCCACTGATTTCAATCCAGAGATTTACTTATTGTCTAAGATTCTTTCTTATTCTAAAATTCTAGTATTTGAATGACAATTTAAAAAATAGGATAAGTATTTGGCTTTCTTTCTACAATAATAATAATCAAACAGCACAAATTGCAGAATAGTAGAAAGAATTGAATGAGAAAACTTAGATTTGAATCACTATTCTGGCACCTTCTAGTTATGTGACCCTGGAAATGCTGCTTCAATTCTGGGTCCTCAGTTTCCTCTTCTATAAAAAGGGGATAAACAATTCTCACTAAAGTGCAGTGTAAACTGTTTAAGGGGGCAGCTAAATGACCCATGGATAGTGCTATGTCTGGAGTCAGGAAAACCCATCTTCCTTAGTTCAAATCTAACCTCAGACACATATTAGCTCTGTGACTCTGGGAAGATCAATTTTTTCCCCCTCATTTTTCTCATCTGTAAAATAAGGTGAAGAAGGAAATGGCAAAATACTCCTATATCTTTGCCAAGAAAACCCAAATTGGTAGGGGTCACCAAGGGTCAAACATGACTGTAAATGACTGAACAAAAATCTGTATAAACATTTACTGATGGTGAAGATAAAGATACCATTCTGTCTTACCTTTTAAAGCTGACTGAAGGAAAGAGATTACATGACATAGTGGAAAAAGGATGAAGTCATTTTTGTGAGTTCAGAGCAAAGACCCCAGTTAAGCATTACATACAAAGGTCTAATCCTCCATTTTAATGATTTTTGTTTCTATGTTTTCATTACAGAATCTCAGAGTTAGAAGAGACTTCCAAGAAGACCTCTAGTTATAGGGTAATTCTAAATATAACAAAATGGTCCTAATATTAAACTTCAATTTCTCTCTCCGAGATTTCTCCCCTTTGTTTCTAGTTCTATTCTCTGGGACAAAATCTGATCTCTTGTTCTATAGAACAAATCTTTAAATACCTGAAAACAATAATCATCCCCCTTCCCAATAAACTATTCTCACCCTTTAAATTTTCCTAGCTCCTTTGGCCACTCCTCATCTGATATTATCTCTCTTCCTCTCCCTATCTTGACCATATATCTCTGGATATGCTCTAGGTTATTAATCTCCCTTATTGATGCCTAGAACTAGGCACAAACCAGTGGTCTGACTAGGGCAAAAGGATCATAGAGTGGGTTGCATGATATGCCCAAGGTAATAGGCATTAGAGATGGGATTTAAATCTTGGCCCTCTGATTCCAGAGCCAGTGTTCTTTTCATTGACTTTCCATTCCCCTGCCCCATCCATTGTCTCCTCCCTAAGGCTGGACATCATATCATTCTTAATTTAACCTAAGTCAGGTGAGGTTTTATGGTTATCAGTTAGTTTGTGGTCCACTAAAACCCCTAGATCTTTTTCACAGAAGTTGTTTTCTGACCACACCTGCCCCATTATGTACAGAGACAATTGTTATTAGCATCAGCCGAAGCTATTTTGGACTCAGTTCAAAGCTGCCTTTGAGGTAATTTGAGTTTGACAGAAGGCCGCTCAATGTGGGCCAAGCTGTATGTTTGGTGGAGTTAAATCCACCTGCATTGGGAGGGTGACCCAATTCTTATGTTTCAGATGCCTCAAAACTTCACACATTGCAGAGTTATTTACCAAGAGCTATTTGATGTTAAAGAAACTGTTTAAACCTGCTTTACAAACATCCTGCCCCTCTTTCTGGGGTGAAAGGAGATAAAACAGGGAGGGAAAGAAACAAAAAGTTGAATAGAAGCATTCTTTTAAGAGTAAATAAACTCTTTTAGGTTTTTTTTTTTGAGTAAATAAACTCTTACCAAATATATTGTATCCCATGCCTCAAATAGTCCAAAAATGGGAGAGTTGATATGACTCTAGGTTTCTGAAACATACTCTAGAGAAGGTTGCATTACAGTCTCAGACAGTGTCAAAATCTCACACTTGAAAGGTAATTCTGAAGTCTCTAATCCAACCAAGTCTTGATGATGGTATCTTCAGTAATTTTTTACAGTTGTGTTCAGTGATTTGTGACCCCATTCTGGGGGTTTCTTGGCCAGTATAATGGAGTGGTTTGCCATTTCCTTCTCCAGATCATTTTATAGATAAGAAAACTGAGGCAAACTGGATTAAGTGACTTGCCCAGGGTCACACACCTAGTAAAGTATCAGCCTAGATCAAGAAGATGGGTCTTTCTGGCTCTAACCACTGTAAACATTCAATTTTAAGGCATATTTCTGTAACTTATTTATAATGTATATATGGCCTTGGGCAAGTCAACTTTCTCTAGGTGTCCATTTCTTCATCTTTAAAATAAGTGTATCTTCATAGGATTAACTCCTTCTAGATCTATATGTTATGATATCTGAGACATTCTCTTACAGATTCTGTTTGAAGATTATAGGTGATGGTGAGCTCATTCACTTTTTGAACAACTGATTAAGAGGAAGGTTTTTTTTTTTACTTTGAGTCCAAATCTTCTGAAATCTCAACAACTAGAAAATGGTCACTTTTGAGGGGCTGTTTTCTTCCCTGAATTAAAAATCTTTAAACTTTTAAAAATCTTTAAAATTGGGGTGGCTAGGTGGCACAGTGGATAAAGCACTGACCCTGGAGTCAGGAGTACCTGGGTTCAAATCCGGTCTCAGACACTTAATAATTACCAAGCTGTGTGGCTTTGGGCAAGCCACTTAACCTCATTTGCCTTGCAAAAAAAAAAACACCTAAAAAAAATCTTTAAAATTTCTCTCTTTGCTAGGGTTTCAAAGCTAAATTCATCCCATACCTGTATTGAACATAAAAAACATCAATTCATTCAAGAAAACTTCTGCTTTACAAGTCCATGTTTTTACTGTTTCATGAATATGACATTCTCCTTCCTTTCAATTTTAGATGCCACCAATGTCCCAGGCTGAAAACCTCTAAGTCACCTTTGACTCTGCCTTCTGTCTCAACTCCACCCTATCCAATCTAGTTCTATGTAGCTTACCTTTGCACCACCCTGATTTAAGACCTCATTATCTTTCACATGAACTACTGTAATAGCTTCCTATCTCATCTCCCTGTCTTAAGTTTCTCCTCTATTAAATCTACATAGTTGCAAAAAAAATGCCCAAGTCTGACCATGTGTCTCCCTGATATCAAAACTTTCAAAGGTCACTTATTGCTTTGCCAAGTAAGGTTCAAATTCCTTAGAATGGCATTCAACAATTTGATTCTAACCCACCATTCTTATTATCTCAAACTACTCTCCTTCACACATATACAAGATGGATTTCTCACCACTTACTTGATTTGTCTTGTCTATCACCTGAATTCCCAATCAATGTTTTCTTGAATTGATATTTTTATGTTCAATATAGTTCAATTAATTTAAATTCATTTGAATGGATATTTATTGAGTACTAGGGTACTACTAGGTACTAGGGATCCAAAAATAAAAAATGAAAGTTTTTTTTCTTTGATGGGGTTGTATTAATGAATCATGAGAAAAAAAATAAAGAAAACAGAGACTGAACAAAGTCAAGTGTCCTGCCTAAGGCTATACAGGAAACCAGTTGGAATTTGAACTCAGAAACTCTAACCAACAATTCTGACTTCCAATCCAATGTTCTTTCCACTGTACCATGTGATTTTCTATGAGTTGAACTGGAGGCCTATGCAACTCATGGTCCTGAATGGGATCAAATACGAATCAAATAGCATAGTTTTTGATACTCAAGCTCCTTAAGCCTGATATTCAACTCTTCTTTGCTTTGACTTTCATCCCTAGCCAGGCTACATCTTTATGAGCTCTACCCCAGGACATGAACATTTCAAGAATTCAACATTATGTCTGCTGTCCAAACTTCCCATGAGTCTACAAGATCAGACTTAAGACATCCTTTAGATGCAGCAGTAATAGGCTTAAGAAAAAGATCACCCAATAGGACAAGACAAACTTAAAAATAGAATGTCAGAATTTAAGACCATATTAGAGACTGGAAAGGATCCTTAAAATAGAAAAAAAAATCAGAGCCATAAGGGAATCTTCTTACATAGAATCTGGAATCACTTTATTATGTGCCAAGCATTGCTTGACATTGAGGGAAATAAGAATAAAGTGAGAGTGCATATGACCTTGAGGTGCTTATGCTATTGGGTGAGAGAACACAGACATGAGCAAGAATACACAAAATTCACTTATTAAGTTAGATCTGGAAAATAATAATAGCTAGTATTTATTCTGTATTTTAATGTTTGCAAACCTTTAGGGAATATTATCTCATTTTACAATCCTGTGGATGTTACTATGTGAGTTTTACAGATAAGGAAACTGAGGCAGTTTGTGACAGTGGTTGTGACTTGCCCAGGATCATATAGCTAGCAAGCATCTAAGGCTGGATTTAAACTCAGCTCTTTCTGTCTCTAGGACCATTACTCCTTCTAATGTATCACATAGTCATACATATTTTTCAAGTAAGGAAACTGAGTTTCATAAAGGCTTTCCTAGGAGATAACCTCATTTATCATTTTATCTTTCCCTTTGGTCTTGGAGTGGAAGAATTGGATACAATGAGGCAATGAACATGGACATCACATGGAACCCAGATACCAACTACTTATGACCCATTTAAAAAGAGGCCACATTCTTTACAACATAACTTCCGTAGAGACACCTTAGGATCCTAGAATCAGAGAGCTGGTAAGAACTTAGTGACAACCTAATGCAACTCAGAATAGTAACTTTTGCAATTCCTAGACAAATGGTCATCTCTTATTCCCTAAGAGATTTTTATTTATTGAGAACTCGCCATCTTTCAAGGTGGCACTTTCCATTTCAGAAAGCCCTAATTATTAGGAAGTTTTCCTTCACATTCAAGACAAACCTTATCTCTACAATTTCCTCTCTTGCCTTGAGTTCTGTCCTCAAGGCTAGAACTTTTTACTGACATCTAAGAGTCCTTAATAAGTGCTTGTTGACTTGGTTCAACTGCTCCCTGGAAGATGAACCTTCTGTCTCTTGCAAGGAGCATTCAGGAGATGTTAATTGATAATAATGAGGGTGTTACCTCCCCAATACCTAACCTTATTTATATAATGATCTGTGATTTTCTATGATCTGGGAAGAGGGAGGTGTCAATCAAGACCAAGTTACTTAACTAACTCACCCATCAACATAGCAATCCACCTTTGCTTAAGTTACTCTTGGGGAATTTGAGGTATCTGAAGGGCCTTACCTCTGCCAGCCTTCTAATCCCATTTTTCTACCCATGTTTTAATCATAGAATGACCCTAAATCAATCACAGCCTGACCTCTAACCTCATGAAGGCTTCCCCTATTTCCCTGCCCTATCCCCATATCCCATAGTTAGCACTTGGTTTTCACTTTTCTATTTTGCTTATCATAGGATTTAGAGCTATAAGGGGACTTAGAGATTATCTAACTATCATCTCCTAGCTTTACAGAGGAAGAAACTGAGACCTAAGGAATCCAAGTGACTTGTCCAATATTATACAGTTAGTAAGTGGGACAGCTGGGCTGAAAAGTCAGGTCTCTTGACTCCAAATCCAATGTTTTTTTTCACTAATCCATACATACCTTCTCTTATGTATTGTGCATGATAGGGTTTTTTTTAGGTTTTATGTGTTCCATGGGACTATTTATCTTCCCAGGGCACCACTTACTGAAGGTTTGTTGAATACATGAACCCAAATCATAGATTGACTTTTTCTTTCCCATTGTCAAATACTGTCTCCCTTATCCCAGCTGTCAACTGACCATGTGACAACCACAGAGTGACTTCTAATCCAATATCTCTAGTCAAACATTGGTTTGTATTCTGTTTATAGACTGACAACCCTCCTCTCTCTTCACTCCTCTCCATACAGAAAAATCATTTCAATTGCCTGGGTGGTGCAGAGAATAGAGCACTGGACCTGGAGTTAGTAGGACTTGAATCCAAATCCAGGTTCAGATATTTACAAGTTGTGTGGCCCTGGACAAGTCATTTAATCCTGTTTGCCTCAGTTTCCTCATCTGTAAAATAAGCTGAAGAAGAAAATAGAAAACCATTCCACCATTTTTGAGAAGAAAATTCCAAATGGAGTCATGAAAAGCAAGACATGACTGAAAAGGATGCAACAACAACAAGCAGTAGTTTATGTTTCTGTCACAAGAAAGAAAGAACAGGTTTGTGTGTTTGTGTGTATGTGTGTGTGTCTGTCTGTGTGTGTATGTTTCTGTCTGAGTTTGAGTCTATGTGTATGTATAGTATAATAAAGTGGACAGCTTTGACCCAAGAATTCTAGTATGAGAGGTGTATATATGAGTATGGTGGGTATGGTCTCTTTTTTTGCTCTCAAAGGGGAGGTTCATAAGACTGGACTTTCCAGGGATCAGCCTATCAACATTTTCCTTAGTTTCTCCAACTTAGTTCTGCTGTCCTTTTTGTGGGTTGCTTAGCATTATAATCAATATTAAACATTAGAGTAGAACTTAAGAAGATAATAATAATAATAAAATTATAATTGTCATTAATGTAGACTTTAAAATATCTTTGACAATACATTAAAATAAAAAATTAACTAAAAAAATTAAAAATAAAAAAGACCTCGGGATTGAGCAGTTTCTGGGAGGAGATTGTTTTTCTGTGGATGTTATAGCATTCCACTGACATACTCCTTTGATGCTTCATCATGACCATCTGCTCTTCCTCTTCCAACCTTCTCTTCACCCCCCCATGACTTTCCTTTATGTTCTTTGTTTTATATTCTTATATTTACTTACATTTTGAATGAAACCAAGGACTTAATTCCTATTCCCAACTGTCTTTTTCTCTCTACTAACTAGCACAGTAATTTTTTTTACAGTTACTAGTACACTATCTTAACCATAATAGGCACCTTTTGTAGTTGTCTAGTCATTTCAGACATGTCCAACTTTTCATACCTCATGTAGTATTTGTTAAATTGAATTAAGTTGAACACCATGGAGGTGACTTCCTATGTTTTAGCAATGGAACAAAGGTTCTGACAGTTTCTACCAAGTTGTAAAAGACTTTCAATATGCTATAGACTTTGTAACCATGACCTTAGGTCTGGTCTCAATAAATACAGAGAAGCTCATTATTCGAGGTTTGCCCACCAACACATGAGTTTTTTTTTTAATCATAGTCACTCAGAAAGAATGATCTGCTAAGGCACAGAGGAAGGGAGAAGGGTGTGTTCTGCACCTAGAAATGGAGCACCCATGTTAATGGATGTTAAGGCCTGAACTGAAATATGGATTGAGATATGAAGCAATGGCCCTTGTCTGATGGAAAAGAGCCAACCATGGTTTATTCCAGAAGCAGACTAGCAATAGACTATGCTTTATTTCATGTCTTTTTAAAAAAAAACTGTAAAAACTTCTTGAAAGAAGTTCTTAGCAAAATCCCTAAGCTTGGAGTTAGCACTGAGCTTTTCTGGGTATGAGGTCAAGCCATAAGTATAAAATGTTGGGAGATATCATGAAGCTGTGGGAGATCAATAAAGTCACCAAAGGATTGGTCCAGTGACCTATGACACTCTGTCAAGTTCTAAGATTCTGTGATTCTAAGTGTGATCATTTGGGATTATACTTACAAGATGACAGGATCTGAAATCTTAGTTATTTACCCAGGAAAGTCATTTATTCCCTGAAGAGGTCTACTGGAATGTAAACCAGAAAAAACCATTAGCTAGAACCAGTAACGAAAAACAGAGTACTCTTGGGGAAAGTCTTGGAAAGAAAAGGGGAATCTTTTCTTGTCCTCATCTGGGTATCTTCACACACCTTTTGCTTGTGTCTTTTCTATCATGGACAATGAACCTGAGAGCAAAAGAAGCAAACAAAATCAAAGCAACTCACTCTCTTATCTGCAAAATAAGGATGTTGGACTTGATTAACCATTGATGTCCTCCCTAGTTCTAGCTCTATGGTCCTTAGTCCTCTTCAATGTCCACAGTGCTGAACCAGTTCCAATATATTGCACAGTTCAAAAGTCTTCATTGTCTTCCCATTGTCTCTGGGATCAAGTGGGAAATAATGGGAAAAAAATAAAAACCAAGATCATCCAACAGTGTCAGGAGATAAGGATTCTAGTTTTGGTTACTAACAAGCTGTGAAAGTTTATATCAGTGATCCTAAACTTCATTACTTTTCATCGGTAAAATAGTGTTGCTGTGAGAAAATTTAAATGTTATGGATTGGTAAACTCTGTTTATTATACTCTCATATAGGTGATTTGGTAGGTGAGACAGAGCAGGATAGAGCCCTAACTTGGAATCAGAAAGATTCATCTTCATGCATTCAAATCTGGGCTCAGGCACCTACTAGCTGTGTGACCCTGAGTTAAGTCATTATTCCTCTTTGCCTCAGTTTCCTCATCTGTAAAATGAGTTGGAGAAGGAAATGGCAATCTATTCTAGTATCTGTGCCAATAAAACCCCAAATGGGGTCACAAAGAGTTGGACATGATTGAAATAACACAACAACAACAACATAATAATAATAATAAATTCTTACTGGTTGATAGACTTTTCCAAAAGATCTCCAATCTCATCAGATTAGATACTTTCTGAACCTGTATAAGGCCTATATTTGCCTGCTTTAGCTAATGGTCTTTATGAGTTTATGTGTCTCTCCAAAATTCTATCACTCGGACCAAGCTTCTGATGAGGAGATCATGTGTGATAAGCTGGGCTAGGCCCAGAAATACAGCCTTTTTAAAAAAAGATCATTCTCAAAAGTTTTCCAGTTCCTCAGAACTCACACCCCATTTTCACAGACTTGGAAAAGACAGAGTCAACCTGTACTTGGAGACATCCTAGAAGATTCTTCCTCTGTGATACTTTGCATTAGCTATCTCATACAGTTGTTGTTAAAGAGATATCAAGAGTATCAAGAACTTGAAGGAAACAGAGTCAGTCAAAATCATTCATTTTACAGAATAGGAAATAGGCCCAAGTTCCAGAAGACAAATCAAGCCACATTTCAAATCTGTGACTTCTGACTCCAAATTTAATATTATTCTTTCCTTCTACCATGCTTTTCTTATATATATGTGTGTGTGGATATATCTATATATGTATATCTATATACATATTTGTATGTATAATATAGCGCATACACACACACATATATGTGAGTTGTCGTTCCGTGTTACTTATCCTCCAACAGCAACAGAATATATTTCTTGATCATTCAGTGGAACGAAGTAAAAAGGCTTAAGCTGAAGTCCAAGCACCTAGAAATCTTAGATGGGAAAGAGATGTAAACCCCACAAATAAAGACATATCCATATTTCCTAATATAGAGTTTTAGGGGGTCCTTACATTAATATTACTCTTCAGGTGATCTAGAGGGATGAGATCACATAGCAGGTTTCAGGCTTGAGCTCCTATTCAGACAAGAGGGAGCCTGGCCCAACTGCTCTTATTCAAACCTGCTCTGTTTCCCCTCCACCCCCGCCCACACTTGGTTGATTCCAAGTATCTGTCAATAGCAGATGCCAAACAATGTAGGACTGTCAGGTGAACCAGGTGATCAATGTCATCCGCAGACTAAGGTGACTGGACTGGCTTCTCTCCAGATGCCAATGACAGCACTGTGGGCCAGGTCATAGTGGAGGAGGCCTAGACTAGATTGGGGAGGAAGAGAACCTGGGAGGTGGATGTTTGCAGAAGGAGGTCATCCAAACCATTGAGGTGGCCAGGTCAACTCTTAGGGATCAAGGTTTTTCCACAGGAAAAATGACAAGGTGGCCCACCTTCTTTTGGCCCCTCCCCCCATTGCTCCATTTGCCTTCCTCTGGTTTTCTTGGAATGCTCCCTTGGGCCCCACCTTAGCCAGGCAGCCTGTTTAGTGAATTTGTAATGTGCCACTCTTTGAAGTGGTTGAAGCAGAGATCACCCCAAGCATGAAGATGAGCTGGAGGATTTCTGTTGGGATAGAGGTGGTCTAAAAGCAGTAGAATTCATGGCCAGAGAACTAGTTCTGAAGTTCCTGAAGAGCCTAGGTTTTAATCTTAGTGTTTCAAGTGATTTGGGTTCAATACTTTCTCTTTTTTTAAACAAGTTTATATTTTTAAAAATTTTATTCATTTTTGACAATGGGGTTAAGTGACTTGCCTAAGGTCACACAGCTAGGCAATTATTAAATGTCTGAGGCAGGATTTGAACTCAGTTACTCCTGACTCCAGGGCCGGTGCTCTATCCACTGCACCAACTAGCTGCGCCCCCAATACTTTCTTTTCTTTGCCTCAGTTTCCTTATCTGTCAAATGAAGTAGTTGAACTTGATTTTTAATGTCTCTTGTAGCTTTGTATCCCATAATCTTTTCAGATATTGGTTTGTTTTGTGGTCAAAACCCTTCTGGGATTTGGATCTTATTGCCCAGAAGTAGGGCATATCCACCACATAGCTAAAAAACCATGGCTCAAGATGATTACCCTTTGGCTATAAATGTGTTACCAATTCCTAGTTCTTTTCTCTTCTAAACACTCCTAGAGAAATGAGTACTCACCTGAACTTGATATGTCTTAAAAGGGGTCCTCTTGGTTCTAGGCACGGAAAGGGACTTTCAGGACGAAGGACTGGACCAGACAAGGGATCCCTTTGTATGAGATGCTTCTTATCATTGAACATTGGGGCCTAATGGTTAATGGTTTCTAATTTCCTGGGTGCATATTGCTTCAGACAGCTGAAGTTGCCTAGGACCTTGAAGTTATAATATCATATTAGGAAGAAATCAGCTAAAGTAATAATAATAATAATAATAATAATAATAATAATAATAATAATATTTTCATATGCCTTATAAAATGCTTTCATATTAGCAACTTTGTGAGGTAGAATAGTTTCAGTATAATCCTCTATGATCATTGTACAGATAAGCAAAATTCATAAAAAAAGAAGTAACTTGCTTAAGATCACACCATAGGCAAGTGACAAAACGAGAATTCAAAGCTATGTCTACTGGTTCCAAGACCATCACTTCTGTTTTACCAAACTTTTTCAATTGTAGATGTGATAGTACCTTTAGGAGAATATTCATGAAACCAGCATAGCCCCAATAGACTGGGAGCATGGGTCTCATACCATATTAGCTGATCTAGGATTCACAATCTACCACCACTCACTCTTGGCATTGGAAGGAAATCAGAAGCTATCCAGGGCTTACATAACATTTCTTCTATAGCATTCCAGAAAAGCGGTCATTGAGCTGTCATGGAGACTGAGAATGGGATAATAGATTTAAAGTTGTGAGGGAACTTGGAGGTCGTCTAATCCAACTTCCTCATTTTACTGAGAAGAAATATGATCATGGCCCCAGAGAGGTTAAAACCAATCTAATTCAATCCAACTGCATTTATTAGGCACCAAGCTTGGGTCAGGCTCAAGAGATACAATGACAAAATGAAAATAGTTCTTGTCCTTGAGAAAGTTACATCCTACTGAAGGATACAACATGGAAATGATTTGTTCATGGTCAAAGAGGTAGCAAATTGCTGAGACTGTAGCCCCTGACTCTGGATCCACCATTCTTTTCCATTACTACCTTGGCTCTCTATGCCTTTCCATTCTTCTGTGAACTTTTAAGCACCTAGCCTGTCTCAAATTCAAAAAATAACAAAAGCTCAAACACTATGTAGTACCTGGCCCTGGGCCAAGTTTTTTCTCTGTTCTCAAGATTACATAGTCTAATTCCTACTTGGGAACAGGTCCAAAAGAGCCGTGATAGGGAAGAAATGATATTGAATTTGAAATCAAAGAATCTGAGTTTAAATCTGCCTTTTTCATTTACTTTCTTAGTGACACTGAGCAAATAATTTAACCTTTGTGGAACTCAGTTTTCTCATCTGTAAAAGGAGAAGGTTGAACTAGATAGATTCGAAGGATCCTTCCAGCTCAAGGTCTACAATATTATGAACATACATAGGAGATGTGGATCTCCATTGAAGGAGCCATATTCTAATTGATCATAAGACCACATCTTCTTCCATTATTCCCCCAGAATTATAATAATGTGATGGCAAATCAACTGGATGATAGAGGTTCACATCTTAGTTCTACATCTATTATCTGTATTGCCTTTGGCATAAATTCCCTCCTTGGTTTTCTGAACTTTTCTTCCATCTTGGACCATATTGAAGCATTTTTCAGGTGCACAGCTCTCTCCTTTTTTTTCTAATTGCTGGATGGGGGGGGGGGGAGAGTCTCTCTTTCACAGCCTCTAATCACAGAATTTGAAGGTTTTAAGAAACTGAATACATGACCATGCATTCCAAACCATATATTAAGGAATCTCCACTAAAACATGTCCAACAAAGTACACCTGATGTACATTTGAATATCAAGACTTCCTCCATTTCCTAATCTGTTATTCTTGGGTACATGCTGAGGAGGGTGACTGATTAAGGTGGGGGGGAACCCTGAGTGCTATTTCTTCCAATCTAGTGGCATAGATGCTGCTGGGTCTCTGGGATAGATGTAGCAAAGGTGGGGCACCTACCCTGCTTGTCTGTCAGGATGCTCCACAAGGGGTGGGGTAATGAGAGGGTGGAGCCTCATACAACAAAGAAAAACTGGGTAGCCTCAGGTGGTATGTTGGGAATCAAAAAGGCACAGTCTGCTGCAGAAGGAAAGCTTTGTTCCAACAGCCTCAGCCAGCACAGAGCAGCTGAAGAGGAGAAGGATCCAGTCACTAGCTGCCCAAGGTGCTGAGAGGCCCAAGAGAACACCAAGGTCCCTTCTGCTGACCAGAGATCCAGAAGTTCCAACTCTTCAGGCTGCTGAAGAGTTGGCCTAGTTTCTGCTGAGATTTGACTGGGACACCTCCGTGATTGCTCCTGTCCTGCTCTGCGGGTTAATCTACCTTGTGTGGATTGTGCACGGAAGTCCGGTGGAGAGCGGCATCATGGCTGGAATAAGAATCAGAGACAGGAATCGGAAGACCCATGCATTCACCCCCGAGTCCTTTGATGGGCACAATTTAAGTGTGGACCGATGGCTACACCAATTTGATGTCATTAGTGACCTCAACAACTGGGATGATTCTACTCAGATGAAGTTCCTGACAGAGTCCCTCAAAGGAGAAGCCCTAGATGTCTACAATGGACTTAACCCAGAGATCAGAGGTGACTGTCACGCTGTGAAAGATGCTCTAGCTGATGCCTTCCGTTCTGACACTGAGCGTATGCAACCTCATGGCCCCAAGGTGATTATGTTTGCCAATAGTATGGGCAAAGGATATTATCTCAAAGGGAAAATTGAGGGTATTCCTGTGAGGTTCCTAGTGGATTCTGGAGCTCAGGTATCAGTGGTCCATCCAGATTTGTGGGAGCAGGCCACTGATGGAGACTTGGACACCCTCCGACCCTTTGAAAATGTGGTAAAAGTGGCTAATGGAGCTGAGATGAAGATCTTAGGCATCTGGGACACTACAGTGACCCTGGGAAAGCTTGAGATGGAGGCTGAATTCTTGGTAGCTAACGCAAGCACAGAAGAAGCAATTATCGGGACAGATGTACTCCAAGACCATGGTGCCATCTTGGACTTCAAGCATCGCACATGTACCCTGAGAGGAAAGAAATTCCGCCTTCTGCCTGTTGGAGGTTCCCTAGAAGAAGAGTTTGACCTGGAGCTCATAGAAGAGACCTCTGACAACTGAAGAGTCTCTCTTTACTTAAGCCCAGAAATGTGGTCTGGGAGACTGCCAGGGAGGTGAGGGGTAGGTGGGGGAGGAGGGTAGAACACATCCCCAGGAGGAGTTACATTTGACTAATCTTTTGGAACCAATCCTCTTCTTCTCCTTCCTTCTTGCAGGGCTCAGATCTGTTCCTATAGATATGGGGTGGGAGGGAAAGAGCAAAGGTTTCCAATGAATAATGCATTGGTTAGGGAGAGTAGGCCTGCATTCATTACAGAAGTGGTCCCTAGGTGGGTGGCTTCCTTCTCTTGTCTTCTTGTTCTCTGTGGTAAAGACTTAACAATTAGAAAACTCCATCTAACGGGGGCTGGAATTACAATCTTTGTAGACAGGACTTTAGTCCTCAATTCCATCTACTAGAGATAGTTAAACTAAACTTCTAGGGGTTCATATTGAGAATCTCTGCTAAAATATCCCTTGACTGGATATTTCAGAAATCTTCTAGTAGTGTGGTTCCCTGGGGGTCCCCAAACTCCTGTCTGTTATGCATGGCCTATTTATTTCTGTCACCATCTTCAAATGATTACATAGTTTCTAAAACCAATAAATACTAATTTAACCTAAGTACAGAGTGCTGTGTTTATATGATGGGAATAGAGTGTCAATGAAGGGTAGAGGGGAAAGAGGAAACTCACTGTTCAATTAATTTGGGTGTTTGGGGGGTTTGTTTTATCTTGAGAACTTGCCTCCTAGCTAGATGATATAATAGAAGCTTGTACCATTTTGACATGGAAGAGATTTATCCCCTCATTTTATGGAGGAGGAAACCAGGGGTGGTGGGTGAAGGGTTCCCCATATAGCAGGCAGATAAGTAAAGATCTAAACCTATGATTCCACATTCAGAATGCTTGCCACTAAACTGCACCAGGGTTCTGCCCAGAAGTCCAAGTGGGGAAAGGAGGCAAGATGTGTTTAAATGGGAAATTATAGTATCATTCAAGACAGGATAGGATTACATATCAATGAGCGAGCTAAAAAAATGAAAATATATTTTGATGAGGAGAGAGGGTCAGAGAATGGATTATAGTGGGCACTGATTATCTGGGGGCATTGTCATGAAGGCAGAGGGATTTGAATGGGCGATAAACTGAGTAGGACTTGATAAATTCTGTCTTAGCTAAACTTTACGTCCCCAAGGTACAATACAATGATAAATCTTTGTCAAACGTAGGTGAGTTGAAAAGAGGATGGATAGAAAGTAGTGTAGGTCTGAGCAATGTCAGGAATTCTCTTTCTCCTTGTTTCTTATATCCTGTTTTTTTTTCAAGGGAGAGAAGGGTATTCTTAGCAGCTCAACAGCATCACAAATTTGGGAGGAAAAGAGTCAGCCCATTTTTCCATAAGTGCTTTATGATTTACAAAGCATCCTTTTCATGCCAACTCTCTAAGAAAGGTGCTGCAGGTGATGATTCCCATCTTTGGGATGAGAGAGTTGAGACCTGGGGGAAAGAATAGCCAGCTGCCATGTAGCTAGGTTAAATGCTGGATTCAAATCAAACAGCTGAATAGGATCTAGGCCTCGTGTGATTTCCATTTCATTTTCAAGATGAGAGAGAGAGAGAGAGAGAGAGAGAGAGAGAGAGAGAGAGGAAATGGGCACATTTGTCCAAGATATGTTTACTCTCAAAAGCCCCTTGGACGGCATCTTGTGGAAGATTCTATGCTAACTAGCTGTAGGCCCTCACAGGTGACAGGTGACTGGGGAACCCGGAGAAGGGTTAGGAAAGTAGCTCTGATCTTCTTTCATTAATATCAAAGGTCTGAGGTCTTTTCCCTTAAATGTTGGAGGAAGAAGCAGAGGCAGTTTGTATCTGAGGCTAGGGAGTGCCTATAAAAACAGAACTGCTCACACTCATGTGGTGCGGCTTTTGGCCAAGTGCTTTGAGAGGATGAAGATGAAAGGTGGGAAATGCCATTTTTACCTCATCCAGGAGTGGAATGAGCATCACAGCTGGGCATCACTGGGGAGACCAAGTGGGAGCCAAGCCTGAAAAATAGTAATAACTCAGTTTCTGTCACTCATTAATGTTCAAGTAATTATATTAATCCTAATAAGCATTCATTAAGTGTCTACTATGTGGAATCAATCAATCGACAATTTTCTGTTTGTTGTTGACAACTATGAGTCAGTCACTGTGCTAGAGGTACTAGGGTTGCAAGTATAAAGAATGAACCCTGCTCTCAATGAGATTGCATTCCAATGAAGAAGCATATATATACATATATATATATTTTTGAATGTGTGTGTATGTGTATGTATATATACATATATAAAGTTAATAAATAGATAACTGTTTTAGGCACTGGAGGTTCAAAGGAAAAAAGAAACAATAGTCCCACTTTCAAGGAGATTACATTGCACTGGGGACAGGGGTTGGATGGGACTCAAGCAGGGATAGAGTATTTACTCAATTAGTAAATACAAAGAAAATGAAGGGATAAAGGGAGTGATCCAGACTAAGAGTTCTAGGAGATGGGGAAGGAGTCAAGAGAAGAGTTCATGGAGAAGATGACTCCTTTTATTCTTAAGATTTTATTTATTTTGAATTTTACAATTTTCCCCCTAATCTTGCTTCCCTCCCACCCCCATCCATACAGAAGGCAGTCTGTTAGTGTTGAGAAGATGGCTCCTAAACAAAACCTTGAAAGGAGATTCTGAAAAGTGGCGGTGAGGATGGAGTTCATGATCCCAAGAATAAGTAACAATTTGTTGCCAAAGCTCAACCCAGGGTTGATGAAGGTCCTACTGTGGGGTTTAAAAGCAGCCACAAATCCTGATCTGATGCAGAATTAATTATGGAACAACACCCAAGTCTTCCCCGCCTCTTTCCCTCCTACATATAGCAGAAATGAACACACCTGTATAAATATAAATGGAGTAAAGTCACTACCCTCAGTAGCCTGTTGCTTCCCTTATCATGAGTGAAAGAGATAGAGACAGTTAGAGAGACCGAGAACCTGAATGAGAGAAAGACATTGAGTGAGAGACAGACACAGTGAGCTTGCTATTCTCACAAGTAATCCTGTGAAGTTGGAAGTGCAATATTATTACCCCCTATTTTGCAGATGAGGAACCTGAAGTTCAGAGAGATAAAGTTTAGTATAGTGGAAAGAACAGTGCACTTGGAATCCTGACTTTGTCTCCTACTAGCTGGGTGTCTTAGGCAAGTCACTTCAACTTTATCTTTCAGGATTTCAGTTGGATTGGGGTGACTCCAAAGCTAAGGTCTCTTCCAACTCTATTATTTTGTTCCTTCCCCCCTTCCTCCTACCCCAGGTTTCCATGACTATTAAGAATCAGAGATTGGGGCTTGAACTCAAGTATACCAGGACCACTGCTTTTCCCACTATGTCCCATTGACTGTTTTTCTGCACTGGGCCGAGATCTTGTTTCTCATTCTTCTCATAGACCAGAAATTATTATTGTCACTGTAATTAGAATAGTGGCTCTGCACGTGTGGAGAACCGAACTGAAGAAAAGACAGCATGAGACATTCCTTTTGGCAAATTAACTATTTTAATTAATTCACTGCTATTCAAAGGCATGGACTGCCCATTTTATACATGTACAGGATAGCTTCTTACTTTGTGGAAGAGGCTGTAGACCTTTCAGTTATCTGTAATCCTGAAGGGTTTTATTCCCTACAGTGGAAGGAGTGCCTCATTCAGCCTGAATGGCATAAGTGGATCAGTGACTAATCACAGGCATGTTGATCAGTATTAGGTGTGTAATGGCCTCACACCCATGCACCCAACCCTAGTGTGGGTCCTGGGGGAAACTGCACATCATCCGACCCCAGAATACCTTTGGGCACTGCTCCAAAGTGCCCTCATCATACCTTCTGGTTGCTCTAAGACCTCTTTGAATTATCTCTCCCTAGCCTACCCTCCTAGGAAGTCCCTATCCATTCCAATTTAACAGGTTCCTAGTGTATGCCAGGCACTATGGTAGAGAAAAACAAAAAGAAAAAGAAAAAAATGGTCCCTGATTTCAAGGAATTTACATTCAATACAGTCTCTATACTTTCTACACTTTGATAAATATACTCTGCTTTACAACCCCAACCCCTACTCCATTCTCTTGGGGAAACTTTCCTGCTCTTAGTCACTGGAAAAGACCTTACAGCTTCATTCATCCTGAAGTACTAGTGGCTAATAATGGGTTCATAGCTAAATCTTGGGGATAGTTATAGTTTAACAGTGTCAATAATAAAGTATGTCAGCCGGAGTAGAGCTAGTTAGGTGGGGCAGTGGATAGAGCACCAGCCCTGAAGTCAGAAAGACCTGAATTCAAATCTAGTCTCAGACACTTATTAGCTATGTTATCCTGTTCAAGTCATTTAACCCTAATTTGCCTCCAAAAATAAAATAAATAGCAATAGAAACTCTATAGTACTTCAAGGTTGTCAAATAACTTTCCTCACAACAATATGGAGAAGAAATATAATTATTGTAATCTTCATTTTATAGAAGGAAGAAATAGTTTTTGTCAAAGGAATCAATCCCTAATAACAAAATTTCAGGTTTAATCACAGACTGATAAAGGAGTTATTGGGAGTTGGAAGTCTGGAGAGGGGAATATTTCTAATGACCTTCAAATCATATCACAGAGGCAGAGACAGCGACTTTTTCTGCCTCTGGATAAGGCTGAATATGCCTTACTCCAAGCCCCTTTGTCAAGTTCTCCAGGAAAACTAGGTTTGGGAATGTTGATAGACACATTGATAACTTACTATTTGAACTTGGTTAAGTATATTTAGATCTCAGTTTCCTTACTAGTAAAATTAGAAAGTTAGACTAGATGATCTCCAAGGTCTCTTCCAGCTTGAAACCTCTGATGTTAAATGCCCCCCTTAGCCCCACCATCCCCTACCTCCTATACAGTCATCACCCTGGTGCTAGCTCTCATCATCTCATAACTAGACTATTTGCAACAAATTACACTTCACTCTGATTCATTCTTTTGTTTATTTGTTTGTTTTTAGTTTTTGCAAGGCAATGGGATTAAGTGACTTGCCCGAGGTCACACAGCTAGGTCATTATTAAGTGTCTAAGTTTAGATTTGAACTCAGGTACTCCTGACTCCAGGGCCAGTGCTCTATCCACTGCTCCCCCTACCTGCCTCTCTGATTCATTCTATATTAGCTATCAAACTGGTCTTCCTAAAGTGCAGGTCTGACTATGTAACCTCTTATTCAATAAACTCCAGTTGTTCCTTGTTATCTTCAAGAACAAATATAATGCTCTCTTTAACATTTAAAGTCCTTCACAACTGGGGCCCTTCCTATCTTTCTAGTTTCCTTAAATTTTATTACAATTAACATACTATACTATCATGATCCAGCAACATCTGCCTTTATCTCTCTATTCAAGAGGCTTTTTCTTTTAACTCAGTCTTCTCATTGGCTGATCTCCATACCTCAAATTCTGTTCCCTATCACTTCTACCTTCTGGCTTCCTTGAATGCTTTCAAAATTCACCTCAAATCTCATCTTTGGCTGACTTTTCACACCTTCCTGCTCCCATTCTAGTGCCCTCCCTCTGAGATTACATTCTCTCTCTTCTGTGTATCTGTGTGTATCTCATATGTACATAGTCATTTATATATTTGTCTCCCCTATTAGAACGTGGGCTGATCAAGGGCAGGGGTTTTTGTCATATCCATAAACAATGTAAGTATCAACTATGTGCCTTTGGTCACATAACAAGAAGAGAGGAATTATTGGAAAGGACCTTGATATTGAGAAAGAGTGAAGGTAAAGGGAAAAGGGAATGACAGAAATGAGATGGATGGATAGTGTCATGGAAGCCATGAACAAGAGATTGAACAAACTTCAGGAGATAGTTTAGAAGGGCCTAGCATGCTGTGATCCAGGAGATCATAAAGAAAAAGACAGGACTGAATGACTAGACAACAAACAACAACAAAATATGCCAGCCATTTTATTATGTGATAGGGTTCAAAAGAAGGTAAAAACCAGTCACTGTTTTCAAGGAGCTCACAACCCAATGAGAGAAGCAACACACAAACATAACTGTGTACAAACAAGATCTATAGGATAAATTGGAGACAATATCAAAACAAAGATACCGACATTAAGGTAGACTGGTCTTTCTTCTTGCCAGAGATCATATTTTAACTGAGACTTGAATAAGCTAGAGGAGAGAAATGAAGAGGAAAAAGATTAGAGACAAGGGAGACAACAAGTGAAAACATCTAGAGTTGAGAGATAGAGTGTCTTGTGTGAGAAAAAGCAAGAAGTCTACTGTCACTGAATTTCAAAGTATGTGGAGAAGAGAAATGTGCAAAGTTAAACATGACAGGACTAGAGGCTGTGACAAGAAGAGTAAGAGGAGTTGAGAATCACCCCAGAGGTGAGATCCTGAGTGATTAAGAGGATGATAGTGCCTTCAATGGTTATAGGAAATTTAGGAAGAAAAGAAGGTATACTGGGAAAAATACAGAAGTCAGTTTTGAATTTGTTGAATTTAATATCTGTGGGACATTAAGTATGAGATGTCCAAAAGGCAGTTGAAAATGTGAGAATGGAAGTCAAGAGAAATGTTAGGGATGGATAAGTATATCTTAAGTTCATCTTTATAGAGATGATATTTCAATTCCATGAGAGATCAACAAAACAGTAATGAAAGAGAAGAAAAGAAGGCTCAGGACATACCCTCGGGGCACCTAAAATTAGTGGTCTGGCTTGGACAAAGCTCTAGCAAAGGGGACTGAGAAGAAGCAATCAGACAGGGAGGAGGAGAACCAAGAGAGAACAGTAAGAAGAAAGCCTAGAGAAAAGAAAATATCAAGGAGAAGAGGGAGGTGGACAGTGTCAAAGGCTACAGAGAAGGCATGATGGATTAGGATTGAGAAACAGACATTGGATTTGGCAGTTAAGAGATCATTGGTTAATCTAAGGAGAGCAGGTTCAGTGAAATGATTAAGTAAGAAGCCAGCCTGCAGGGAGTTAAGAAGAGTGAGAGGAAAGGAAGTAGAAGCACTGGTTGTAAATGGTCTTCTTCAGCAGTTTAGCCATGAAAGGAAAGGAGAAAGATATTTGAGGATAGCTAAGGAGTGCGGACTGATAAGTGCCTTTCCTTGTGTCTCTAGTGCTTAGCACAGTCAGTATCTTTTAAGTGATTAAGAAATGCTTGTTGGAGCGGCTAGGTGGCGCATTGGATAAAGCACCGGCCCTGGAGTCAGGAGTACCTGGGTTCAAATCCGGCCTCAGACAATTCATAATTACCTAGCTGTGTGGCCTCGGGCAAGCCACTTAACCCCATTTGCCTTGCAAAATCCTAAAAAAAAAAAAAGCTTGTTTACTAACTAACTGCCTGACTTTGATTTCATAAACCATTCTGAAGGAACTTCAGAACAACAGATCATTCCACCATAGTTATAGTCTAAGTAAAAGTTCATCAGTCTAGAGAAAAGAAGTGAACCCTGGGCTCCAGAATTTCCAATCACCTCAACCATCCATTCTTTATTCAAGGGAAATGTGGCCATTCATTTGATACTTTCATATTTTCCTATATTGGTTGATAAAATCATAGCTATTAAGGCTGTCAGAGGAACTTTAAAAAACAAAATATTAGAACTAGAATCAGAACTTAGAAAACTACCTTAGAGAAACAAAATAACTAACAAATGAATTATTGGTAGAATTGAGACTAGAACTTGTATCATATAATTCCCAATCCAGTGTTATTTCTATTGTGCCACAACCTACCTTGTATAGTATATTAAGTAGTTCACAGGACCTAACAAAGACTATGAAATTTTTTGAAGGTGTGATATGTTCTAAATTACAGTACAATTAGGCAGATTCAAACCTGTTTGAATGACTAGCAATAATTCATAGATTGAACTCAACTCATAGAAAGTCTCTAGCGGAGAGCCCTAGAGCTTTGTAATTTGCCATATTTTGTTCTACATTGTTATCACTGGCTCAGAGAAGGTTTAAATCATATGCTGACAAAAATCTGCTATTGACAGGAAGAAGAGATAGCTGAAGGGATGACTAGAGTCAGTTAAAATTTCTATGTGAACATTTATAACTCAGAAATGACCAAACTCTACAAATCAGGGTTTGATTGACTGTTTGGTTGATTGTCTAAGTTTAAGAAAGTGATGGAGGAAGTATTATTGATTCAGATTAAACTTAAAATGTATAGGGCATGCCTTTTTCCTAGAGAGCTGATTGTTAAACATTTACCAGAATACCCTTGGTATAAGCCAAGACATAGGATGACATTATTGGGATCTTGGAAGAGCAAAACAGACTTGAACAATGAATCAAATCTACTAGAATGAAATTCAGTAGCAGTAAACAGAAAATTCTATATCTGAGTTCAAAAATTACTTAAAGGATAGTGATATTGCTAGACAATTCATGTAAAAGAGAAAAAAGATGTGGGTTTTTTCACAGGACCACTTGTGGCATCCTGAAAAGTCTGCAGTCTTAGACTGCATCAATAGATCTAGAGAGGTAAATAATAATCAGACAGCATGAGGTCAGAAATTTTCTGAATTTCTATCAACATTCTCCCTGGACCTTAATGGCTGGTTAGGTTGATCGTTCAACTCAAAGCAACCAACGTATATTAAGTACCTTTTACGTACCCAGCACTGGGGATACAAGACTTGGGTGGGTGGGGGGAGACAAAGAGTGACAGAGAGAGAGAGAGAGAGAGAGAGAGAGAGAGAGAGAGAGAGACAGACAGACAGACAGACAGACAGACAGACAGAGACAGAGAGAGTGTAAATGTGAGAAGACAGAGAGACAGAGACAGAGTATGAGTGTGAGAAGAAAGAGACAGACAGAGACAGAGATAAAGTCAGTCCCTGTGTTATTTTTATTATGTAAAACACATCCAAGAGATAAGTAAATGCAAGAAATTTGAGGAGGAAATAATTGAAGGAATCAAGGAAGGCTTCATGGAGGTTGAGCTCTGACACAAGAGGAATTTGAGGAGTGAAGATGGAGGGGAGTACATTCTCTTCTTGTAAATAGAACTCCTCTAGCTTTATATGTCCCTTTAACTTACCCTCCTACCTATTACTTTCTTCATCTCCATTAATTTTAATTACTACCTTTATATCTGGATTCCTTGCATGTTATTGCATCTGCTTCTTCTCTGTCTTTGTCCAAATGGTCCTGCACGTCTGGAATATTTTCCTTCCTCACTTCCATTTTAAAGAACTCCTAGATTCCTTCAAAGTATAGTTCAGGTAATACCTTCTACAGGGGCCCTTTCTCAATCTCCCCACTTAATAACATTCTTTCCCTAATGAGATCATTTTGCATATAATTTGTATTTATTTATTTGTTTATAGACAGTTTATTCCCTTTGAGGGGAGAGACTTTTTTGATTTTGTATCCATAGCAATTAATACAATATCACAGTATCTTTTAAGTAGAAGAAGCTTAATAAATGTTTGTTGAATTGAATGTTTAACCTCTTCTGCATGCTTTTGAACTTATCGGTATCCTTTACAAACTGTAGTGCTGAGAACCAAATGCCACACTCTAGGTGTGGACTGTGCAGACTGAAGATCAGTGGGATAATTTATCACTTCCTTATTCTTATGTGATGGGGTACTGACCAAGGACTGATCATGCTAATACTCAGAGCATGCTTGATGTTTCCCACCAGTTTTTTTTTAAGGTTTTTGCACAGCTAGGCAATTATTAAGTGTCTGAGACTGGATTTGAACCCAGGTCCTCCTGACTCCAGGGCTGGTGCTTTATCCACTACGCCACCTAGCCGCCCTTCTTCCCACCAGTTTTACTCCAACATGTGAAACTTTAGGGACACAACTTCTGCCCATGAATGAATGAGAGGCTGATTTGATGTAGAAGAGAAGTATGTTCTAATTGACTTCACAGTTAGGACTAATGATGGAGTCAGAATGAACTTGAATACCAAAAGGTCTATTTTGGGAGAGCTTCTTACTTGATTTAGTTGAGCAGGTAATTGAGTTGGTAAAATGTCTTTCCTTTCTTTAAAAGCAAAGCTTCCACCAAAATCTTTCCTGATGCTCTGTTATTAAATGATACCTGTTGAATTTGTCCAGGTTCACACATCAACTTTTCCTTTATGTATGCACCCTTGTCTGCATGCATCAGACACAAATATAATGTATATATATAGTATACATAAACATGTATATACACATATGTATCTATACACATCTGTATTTATATTCAAAATTGAACTAGCATTGAATTAAAAGGGTTAAAGCCAAGGTGACAAAAGTGACTGCTTCTGTCATCTAAGAAGGGAAAATACTAAACTCAATTAAGGAATATTGGTCTCTTCCAATTCTAATATTCTATGGAAAAAGCTAGATAGAAATATGAGTATTGAAGGCTTTATTTCAAGCCTGGAGCTCTAATTCTTGCTTATAATTCTTTCCTTAAAACATTCTCTGTCCCATTATAGACCTATTATTTAGTACTGGTAATTGAGGGGCTGAGTGTTTGCTAGAGGTCAGGGTAAATCTGGAGTCTAGTCTTAGCTCTGCCATCATGATTCTGGTCACATAGTCTTAGATCTACCATTATAATATTTATCACATCATATAAGCTAACTATCTTGAGTTTCCTACTCTGTACAATTTAATTAATCAACAAAAATACATTAAAGTGCATTTGTTGTTCAGTCATTTCAGTAATGTATCACTCTTCCCATTTAGGGTTTTCTTGGCAAAGATACTGGAGTTGGCTTATCATTTTCTTCTCCAGCACATTTAACAGAAGACACTGACTTGTGCAGAGTCACAAAGGTAATGTCTGAGGTCAAGTTTGAACTTAGGTCTTCCTGACTCCAGGCCAGGTGCTTTATGTAGCTGCCTCTGTGCAAGATTCTACATTGGGAATATAAATCTTGATGTGTTAGTGATTCCAGGACAGTTATCCTAATTGTTAGAGCAAAGAGGAAAATCAACACAATCAGAAGAAAAAATGATAAAAGGCATGAAATTAAAACAATTTCAACCTGAGCTATATTTTAGAATTTACTGATGCCAAAAACTGGGAAATGGATGGTGGGACATCAACTTTATCAATATAATGTTACAGAAATTCAATTGACAACTCAGTTGCCAAAAAAGTCATAGGCAGAAAATACTTGACTTACTTGCCAACTAACAAATTTAAACAAAAAGCAGACACTTTATCAAAACCTGCTACAGGTCAGAGACTACTCTTGTCCAGGGATTAGAAGAAAAAAAAAATGCAACAGTTTAAGAACTCTTAAAGAGTTCACAGTTTGTTGCCAAGATATAACAGTCAAAAAATTCTGGTAAAGGGAATGTAGACATAGAGATAGCTGTTACTAGAATTTTCAAAATTATATAAAATAATAGCAGAAAGAGTGGGCATCCTCACTTCACTCCCATATTTATTGAAAAAGATTCTAAAGTATCTATATTGTATATGATGCTTGTTTTTGGTTTTAATAATTTGGTTTTATTAATTAAATAATGTTTTGTGTTATTTTAAAAAATGGTCCCTCTATACCTAAATTTTCTAGGGTTTTTAGCTTTTTCCTGTGATTTTGGACATTTTGGTTTTTAATTGATTATGTGACTATTCCCCTAATTTGGAATCATCCTAGCTTCCCTGGCATAATCCTATTTGATCATAATGAATCATTTCTTGAATAAATGAACACTATAGTCTGTTTAATAGGATTTTGTTTAAAATTTCAGAGTCAATATTCATCAATGATGTTTGGTCAACAGTTTTCTTTCTCTTATATGTTCCCTGGTTTAGGCATCAGGACTAGATTTATCTTAACAAAACATTTTTTGCAAGACCTTTTTTTCTCTCAATTTTTGAGAATGATTAGTGAGAGAATTCTCCTGAGAATCTATCAGGACCAGATTTCCCCCCCCCCCCTTTAATTAGTTCCTTTGCAGCTGGATCTATTTCCATTTCTGATATTTCTATCTTTTCTTCTGATGGTTTGCGTATTTTTGAAAGTATTTAGTTTCTTTTGTGTTCTCACATTTGTTAGCATATAACTTATGCATAATATATTCTGATTTTTAAAATTTTTTCTGGTTTTGCTGTGATTTTACCTTGTTCATTTTCTATGTCATTGATTTGATTTTCTGCTCTCTTCTTTTTAATCAGATTAGTTAAGGATTTATCAACCTTATTAGTCTTTTCAAAGAACTAGCTTAGCTTTTAGTTTTATTTCTGTGGCTCTTGTTTCCAATTTATCTGTTTCTCCTATAATTTTAATATCTCCTCTTAATTGCTTATTTTAGTTTTATTGTTTATTTTCTGATTTTTAAAAATGCATAATCAGTTCATTAATCTTTTTTTCCAATTTTATTAATGCATATTTGTAAGTAAATGATTTCTCCCTGAGGACTGCTTAAGCTATGTCAGAAAATTTAGGCATGTTAATCCATCATTATTAACTGTTATCAATTATTTCATAGTCATTAATTGTTTCTATAATATGCTCTTTGATCTATTCACTACTTCCTAGTCTGAGGCAGCTAGGTTGGCACAGTGGATAGAGCACCCATCCAGGAGGACCTGAGTTCAAATCTGGCCTCAGAACATAATTTACCTAGCTGTGTGACCTTGGGCAAGTCACTTAACCTGATTGCCTTGCCAAAAAAAATCCCAAAAGACTCCCTCCCAAAAAAAGATTTTTTAAAGTTAAATCTCTATTTGGGTATATTTCTCTTGTGTCCTTAAACCAATTTCTATTTTTACTGTATTTTGATCTGTAGAGGATATATTGACTTTTTCTTTAAATATTTGTTTGCAATTATCTCTCAATGCTCAATTTTTGTAAAAGTTCCATGTGGTACAGAGAAATATATATATTCTTTTGCTGTTTTATTTAGAAGACTCATGAGTCTTTTAACTCTGTCTCGAAACATTTGTTTAGTTATATTTTCTCTTTTGTTTGTTTTTCTATTAGACTCATCCAAAATGGAGAGAGATTCAAAGTCTCTTGTCTTCTTCAAGCTCACGAGGATAAGGTTTACTTTATGAATTTGGGTGCTAAGGAATTTGGATTATATAAGTTTATTGCCAATGTTGGTTTGTTATCTGTAATTCCTTTCATTATAACATAGTTTTCTCATTTATCCACTTTTATTTTCTAAAGTTGTTTTTGTTTTGTCAGATGGCATGGTTGCAACTCTTGCTTTTTTGGATTCACTTTATGCATAGCAAATTTTTTCCGACCTTCTCAGTTTTATTTTGTATGTCTTTGTAGGCTGATGACTTTGTGCAATTCTACCTCACTTAAATCCAATTCATGTATAAGCTAAGACATCATCTTGTGATGTTATTGGTCTTCTTTGAAGGATGAACAACAGTTCATTATTTCAATTTTTTGCACCCTTTTCCAAAAAAAAAGTCTCACTCTCTTCATTATTCATTCTCTCTTCCCATCTTGTATCATTCTCTGATTCATGATCGCTATAATTATTTGCGCTCTCAATCTCTCTCTCTCTCTCTCTCTCTCTCTCTCTCTCTCTCTCTCTCTCTCTTATTTTTATGTATTCCTTATGGAATCAAAGCTTCTGTGGTATCCATGCTAGGCTCTCCCCTCTGAAAATTTTCTGCTACTGCCTTGTCAGATTTGTTCTATGGATTTACATTTTCCATTGTGCCTCACTCCCAGAGTAATGCCAATTGTTATTATTGGTGTCAGAGACCTTGTTTCAAAGAGGACCCCCTCCCCATATCTGTTTATGCAGCCTAATGAACTTTTTCATATTTGTCTCAAAAATCTCCTCCCAGAGTCCATGTTGCTCTACTTCCTCAGGTGCCAGTTATCTTCTGAGAGGCAAACTTTTCTACCATTGTAGAACATAAAGACTTTTCAACAACCAAATCTTAAGGTCCTTATCTGCCATCATAGACCATCTCTTTATACCCACAGGAGCATTCATCAATGGAACCCTGTTCCATAACCAAAGAAAGGCACCTTTCCCTTGTTGCTAGCCCTTAATTTTATCTTAGAACATCATATACTTCTAACTTCCTGCTCTCCTTCTTTTTCAGGTACCCTCCATGTTGTAAATGTACATAAAACAAATAAACAATACATTGACTTACACATAAGCAGGATTTTGTCAGGTTCTATGATGCCTTTGTCTTCCTCTTTTTTATTTCGGATACTAGATTTCTTCATCCCTGCCTCCTTGTGTATATTTAGAAAGAAATCTTTTACTGTTTCTCTGCTATTACATTGTTGCTGTCTTTAGTTGCTGCATTTATTCAGTTTCCTGCAAATCTGTTCTTTGGGATGTTTTAGAAGCAGATAATTTCTTAAGTTCTAGTTATCTCTCTATAAATGTTTGAAAGTTCTCTTCTCCTTATTGTTGAATTTCTGTATTTGAAATTCTATATTTCTGGTGCTCAAATTTATTGGGTGGGTCATTCTGGGCTGCAGTCTATTACATTCCTTCCTATATTTTCTAGTTCTGTAGAACAGTCCTGCATTATTCAAATGTCTTTCTTTTGTAGTTGAAGGTCTTCCTCCTGATTATCTGCAGAAATTGTTTCTGAATTGAACTGTTAAATTTAACCATTATGTGTCTTGGAGTTTGTAGCCTTTTTTTCTGGAAGCAATCTGTGAATTTTTTAGTTGGTATTCTATATTCTATCCTCAGAAGTTCTGGGCAGATTTATTATTTTCTTCAAATTGATGTTAATGTTTTATTGTTTTTTGTTTTCCTGTTGTTCTGGGAGACCCATGATCCTTTGTATTGACACTGTCTTCAAGATTAGTATCATTTACTTGTTGGTACCTGGGAGAATGATGGGACCAATGACAGAAACAGGGACAAAACAAATAGAATCCAGGACTGGCAATTCAGCTTGCTGTATGGTGCACTGTTACCTGTTAATAATACCTTTAATGCTTTGTTATCTGTAGGGAAATGCCATTGGTTTTGAAAATATCTGAACACATCCTAGAGATCAGGGTTTTCTTTTGGAGTATATAGGAAAAAGACTATTTATTTCAGTTTCTGGTCATTGTTCTATTGCCTATGTCTGATGCTAATCAGTTGGACCAACTGAACTTTCTTGTTTGGGATGGGGGAACATATGCGAGTGTAACAGAGTTACTGATGGATACCCTCTGACTCCAAAGGACTTTTTAAATAAAATTTGTTTAGTCTTATTCTACCTTTTTATGACAGCTATATTCAAAATTAACTGTGGTTTCTTGATCCAAGATGGGAGCATCTGTCTCTTTTTATCTTCTTCAGAATAAAACCAAATAGGGGTGGCTAGGTGGCACAGTGTATAGAGCACTAGCTCTGGAATCAGGAGTCCCTGAGTTCAAATCCAGCCTCAGACACTTAATAATTACCTAGCTGTATGGCCTTGGGCAAGCCACTTAACCCCATTGCCTTGCAAAAAAAAACTAAAAAAAAAGAATAAAACCAAATAGATCCAACATCTTGGGTCATCCAGAACCACTAGTCACCTACATTGAACTGCACACTTGGGTCTCAGTTCTGTACACAAAACTCCATAATGACATGAAGTAAGGGGATACACATATCTCGTATACTTCTTATATGAGTGAGTTTACCATTAAATTGAATTTTATATTAATCCTGTTGTTAGCTTAAAGTTGGGTAAGGCTGTGCCTCTGTTCTTTGAAATTTCAAACACAGAATCAGTGAGAAAGATGTGGAAAATTCAACATAATTTAGGTAAACTATGCAAGGCAGTATTCTGGGTGCTAGAAAGAAAAATGAGACATAGGGCCTATTCTTTTTTTTTTTAATTGTTATTTTTTAAGTGAACAAAAATTCAATTCTTGCCCTTTCCCTAATTCCTACAATGAAATAATCACAACATCAAACCTTTAAGAAAATTTGCATAGTTAAACAAATTCCTAAATAAGTTGGGTCCAAAAAAAGATATCTTAGTCTACAACTCTAGTTCATTACTTCTCTGTCAAGAGGTGGACAGAAAACTTCATTAACAGTCCTCTCAAATTACTGTTAGTCATTTTGTTGATCAGATATCTTATACACAAATATATTTCAAAGAATTGATGACTAAATAGGGAAGAAGGAAAAGAACAGAATAAAAAATCCCTATGATTTAAGGGAGAGTGAAATAGGTACAGAGATCCCAAATTGCAAGAAAAATTTGAGAGGAAAGAGATCGCTTTTATCTGAGAGGGGACTTCATGGGATGATCATGGGAAGCTTCATGGAAGAAGTGGGAACTGAAGAGTATCTTATATCATTCAAGAAATGAAACCAGAGGTCCAAATTGGAAGTTGAAAGAATAAGTTTTACTGCATTAGTTTGTGTGTGTGTGGAGGAGGAAACTTTAAGAAAAAAAAGAAATCCCATTATATGTATTTCCATTGCTATGAAAATGTCTCTAGCAAAGGGCCCCACAGTGTGGGGCTTTACTAGGAGAAAAGAGTAGGGAGATTATGAGACAAAAATGGTACCATCAAATCCTATGCCCAACATACTGCTCCTATGAGTCAGTGTGTTATGAGGGTGATCTTGGATTTTCCAAGAAAAACAAGAGAAGTGCAAGGTACTTAAAAGTCTTTCAAATTCAGTGGCTTTCCCATTGCTACTGCTAAGAAATTTCCACCCTAAGTAAGTGAGAGCTCAAATTCTTGTTGGGACATTTTCCTCATGCACCACATAATCTAGTGTCACAGAAGTCCATCTTGGACACCATCCAAAGGAACTTATCAGTGAATTACAGATCCGAACTAATTTGGTGGAGCACAGTGCCTTGAGGTAATCCCCATTTTATATGTCACCTGGTGTCACAGTGGAAAGAGTGCTGGGCCTGGAGTTTGGAAGACCTGAGTTCAAATCCTGCCTCTGACACCCATTAGTTGGATGTCCTTGGGCAAATCACATAACCTCTGTTTATCTGCTTTCTCAACTGTAAAATGGAGATAACAATGGCACCTATTTCCCAGAGTTGTTTTGAGAATCATATGAGATAATGTTTGTAAAGCACTCACAGTATAATGCTAGGTACCTATTAAGTACTATAGAAAAGTGTTTATTGTCATTGTTATTATCAGTTGGGGCATCTGAGGCCTAGAGAAGTTCAAGGTTAAGTAGCAAAGATATTGTTCCTGGGAATACTCAAAGAATGCTTAGAGTCTTAACACTTCTGTGGAATACACTTTAGAATTATAGGTTTATCCAAGATATTGTGGAATAGAAAAATGAAAAAAAGAATTTGGTGATGTCAGGATTCCTCAGTCTTCATTCCAGTCCATGCTGTTCCACTTTAGATAGATTGCTTGATCTCTTTGGGTTTCAGTTTCCTCCTCTGTCAAATGGAGCAAATAACACTACATTTCACAGGATGCCTGCAAAGAAAACATTTTGCAAACATTGCAAAACTATAGAAATCCCAGTTATAATTATTATTATTATTATATGAATACTCTGGATAGATATTTTTAGAATTAATTTTTAGGAAGGATCACAAATCATCCTTTCCTCTCCATTACTTAAAAATGGTTTGCTCAAGGTCAATATGGTCAAGCCAGAATGTGAAGTGGGAGCTGACTCCATACCTAAGGTTCTTTCTGTGGCCACTATACTACCTCAGTGTTGACCACCACCACCAAAATAATCCTTGGAGCATACAGCAACCTAGGTTATATGTTTCTTCTATGTAGATGTGAGTTAGTATGGTACTACACAAAGAGACCTAGACTTGGAATGTCTTTCAATTCAACAAGTTACTTAGGCTGCTTAATAGGCACTTGACTTGGTTGAGGGTTATAAAGGCAAAAAAGCAACAACCACCACTACCACCCCCCCCAACAAAAGTAAAAAAAAAAACCTACCAAATTTCTGCCTTTAAGGATCTTACACTTAGCAGACAATATTGCACACTGCCAAGTTGAGTACAGGACCTCACAAGCTGTTGGATCTTTACTAGGGGAGTTCTTAACCTGGGGGGCTATGGACCCTAAGAATCCTATGGATCGATTTCAGAAGGTCCATGAACTTGAGTGGAAAAAAAAATTAAATCTTCCTTTTCTTTATTCTCTGGATGCTTTTGTAATCCTATGTATTTTATTTAATGCATTTAAAAACATTATTTTGAAAAGGGATCCTTAGCTTCACCAGACTGTCAATAGGGTCCATAAGACACAAAAAAGTTTAATAAGTCCTAGACTGGATGATTACTAAGGTCTCTTCTAGTTTTGACATTCTATGTTTCTAAGTTCCTTTCCAGCTCAAGTCCTGTATAACTTTCAACTTTTGAAATAAATAAAAATAGATATATTTTGAGAATATCACCATAGGATATGGCTTCTACAGTCCACCAGGATATTCAGTAATAGTCTAATTAAGTTGTTTATGACATAATAGTGTAACAGAATTCTGAAAAATAGATGGCTGTAATTCGCAAACCTATACGATCTAAATTTGAATACATAGTGTGTATGAGAACATCCATGTGCTTGAAAAATTTTTGTTAATTTGGGGAATTAAAACTCAAAAATCTAACTGGATTAAATCAGACAACATATGGAGAGACCATGAAAAGCTGAGGGGTTGAGAAAGAAATTATGATGAGACAAAGTTCTTTAATAATGAAATAATTTATTTTCTTTTTCTTATTATTTTTAACAGTTGAACAATACAGAAGTTTACATATACACAGCAAGGTTCTCTAAAACATGTAGTTTCTAAAAATGCATGTGCTCACTGTAGTAAAAGCACCATTCTCTATGGTCTTGACCCAGGATTTACATTGGCGCGGTATTTACATTAGGAACTGAACATCTGGAAACAGAATTTCACACTCTCCCATCTGCTGCCCCCCTCCCCCATTTAGGATGTATTTACCCTTCAGAAGACATCCCCACCCCCAAATTGATGATTTTAAAGAGCAATATTAAAAAGAGCACCAATTCTAGGAATAAGGGATAAAGGCAAGTGTGGTTCTTAGGCAAAATTTAAAAGAACTGTCAAAAAAAAGAAAGAAAAGAAAAGTTGAAGATAAATTAAGTCGGATAAACCTACAGATTGGCCACTTTCCTCTGATTTTATGATTTTGTTAGAAGACAGAGATACTCAATTTTTTCAGTCATGCAACAGCTGTTTTGAAAATAATCTGTATCTAGCAGGGCCAGTCAATTAATTATTTTCTCATAAGTCTATGGCACAAGAAATTCATTCATGTCATAAATATGGAGAGTAAAAAAAAACCCAACCATGATAAATCACACTTATCACATTCCACTCAGGTAGTTGAAAGAGAAAGGGAAGGAAGAAAGAAGGAAGAAAGAAGGAAGGAAGGAGGAAGAAAGAAGGAAGGAAGGAAGGAGGGAAGGAAGGAAGGAAGGAGGGAAGGAAGGAAGGAGGGAAGGAAGGAAGGAAGGAAGGAAGGAGGGAAGGAAGGAAGGAAGGAAGGAAGGAAGGAAGGAAGGAAGGAAGGGACAGAGGGAGGGAAATCTTATAGTACTGCAAAGTCTACTTATGTAGCATGAGGCATCACTTTTGTCTGGGGCCCATTTGGGTTCTCTCCTCCCAGGAAATATTTTAAATAGGAGTAGTCAGCTATCTATCCACACAACTGTTGGTGTATAGCTATACAATGAGAATAATAGACATTTCCCCACATGTTCACATATCTGCCTTTTCCCACCAGACATTCAATGCCAAAGGGAGGGAAGGCAAGTAGGATGTCAGAGACGCCAAAAGGAAATAGGGGAGAAGGCAGCTAGCAATCACCCACAGCACAGTTTAAAAAAAAGGGAGAAAAAAAAAGCCTTCTCAATATAGCATAGTGGCAAAACTTGAAATTAATACACAGCTTGGGGCAGAAAGAGGATTACCTACTGATACCTTCATCCAGTCCTAAATATTATTAGATTGTTAATGCTTTCATTTGTTGATGTGGGGTGAATACTACCCTCTTCTCTCACATACACAGTGTATTCTTGGCCACATCTCATGGGGTCAGGGCAGAGGCAGTGGAATGCAAGTCAGAAGTTTTCCTTTCATTTCATTTGAAAACAAAACCAAAAACTCCCGAGGTGGAGGATGAGGGGTAGTGCCAGGGAGTCCCCCCAACCAAAGTGCTAAAGTGGTTGGCCAATTGCAGAACAAGTCCCTACATAATGCCCAACACTGAAATACAGTATTGAAATCATTTTGGCCTGTTTAAAGACAGGCAGAAAAGTTCCCTGGTCTGCTCAAAGTGCTGTGCTCTTTGAATTGGTATCAAATTAGCATTAACCTTGTGACTCAAGAAATTCACATGGTGTGGCTATCAGCACCTTGAAGAATTCAAGAGCTCTGCTTACCAGAAGAAAGCCTGAAATAAATACACAATGGGTGCTCAGCACTCAACACAAAGCCCCAAATAATAAAGACAATACTTTTTGGGATGTTAAAATAGAACAGCAACATGCTACATACACATACATTACGGTAAGAATTTCATTAAGCTTATTCTCGAAGTGCAAGAGTTTGGTTTGTTTGTTCCAAATAAGGACCACAAGCCTCAGTTTCACCATTTGCATTGTAATGGTGAAACCCAAGAATGCAGTGATTAGATGCTAGTTTAAATCAACTTTCATTCAAAAATATGCATGTACCTGCATGTACATACATATCTATCCATAGGTACAACTGTCAAAGTCTTAAAGGCTGGGGGTTTATATGTTTGGCCCCTCCCCTCCCCCACCTCAACTACCCCATCTAAAAGATTTTCTTTTTATTAAAAACAAAACACAAACAAAACCCCTGATGCAGCTCTTTAACAATAATGCTGGTGGATCAGTGAATTGGAGAGAAAAGGCTGGCAAATCAGTGCTACCATTTCAGCAATGGGGGGGGGGGATTAGCTGCCTTGGCATGAGTTGGTTTACAACCAAGAAGATCACAGAGAAGAAACTCCCAGGGTTGGTCCCAATAATTAAGGAATTGGTTCCCCTGGAGCCCAGCTTGGCAAGCTAACGTTATCTGCTTAGAACTTTTGAAAGCCATGTCTAACCCTGGTATCAGTTTGACATAAGTGCATTAATATATGTGTATAAATATATATACACGCGTGTGTATACACACATATATTTATATACTAATTTCCACATTTCTACACAATCAAATTGAAAAGGACCAGACAAACAGTGTGAAGGTCAAATAATTACTGCTTTATATTGGGACAACACATTTAATATTATTTCAACCAAAGAGACAAAAATGCAGTTTTAAATCAAAGGCACAACAACTAAAACACAGAAAATACTGGCGGCTTGCAGACGCCTTATTTCTAAATTAAATAAACAAGTACACAATTTTGTTCCCTCCCCCAATTCAGGCCCACAAGCTTTCCCTACCCCTCAAATCTACACTTCCTGATGCTTAAAGCATCTTGGGGTTTGGACTTGTGAAGATGGTTCTAATGTAACATTCATTAACAAACAAAATGCTTGTGAGGTCTTGCAAAGGGCATCAGAGCAGGTACCTCAAAGTGCAGGCATATCTGTACCTTTCCAATCATGTTACAGGCCGAGCTAACTCTCTTAACACTATCTTTCTGCTTGGACTCAGGAAGCAGGCTTAATAAATGCAAAAGGCATACAAGTTGTATTTCAGTGCAAATCTTCTGCTGGTAATCAGAAAAAGTTCCAGCTATTAAAAAAAAAATCCTTCTTTTTTTAACTCCACCCTCCCACCTCCCCTTTTCCCCACAAAAAGAAAATTAAATAGCACAAAAAAGGAAGGGGAAAAAACAAGGAGAGACTTTGGAGTTTAAGAAATCCACTAGCCCTAATTCTCATTTTCTTAAAAAAAATTCAATAAAGAATCATTTTTAAAAAGAGCCTAAGAGTAATCCAGTTTTATTTAGGCTGTTGATCAATTCTGAAGTCTAAGCATGGGCTCTCTGAATTTGTACTTTAGAATATATGGAATGGTTTGAGGCAGCTAGATGTATAAACAGGCTGAATACACATAGATATGGCAAAGTTTGCAAGTAAGAAAGCCCATGGTGGTTGTCTATCACTGATTAAGCTATGTAGCCCTTACAATTGTGAAATATCTATGGCATTTGGGACTGCTCTAATCTCCTTGTGCCAGTTACTGTATTTTAGTTTTATGCATCTTATGAATAGTCCAAATTCAAAATAAACAAATTAGCCAAAGATGCAAAATATCAAGGCCTTAAGATGTTCAAAAGAAAAAGATTAAGGGGAAATGAACAGATTTTAGTGAGCAGATATCTACATACAAAGTTTCCAGAACATCTATAAAAGCATGTTGTAAGAATTTCTTCTCCATTACATTAGTTATATAAAAATGAATAAATAGTATTTATAGATTTAATGTGTTTATGTACATATACATGTGCTCTGTTAAGCTTAAATAAAAATGCTACAAGGTGGGGGACCAAGCTGGGGAGAAACCATGGCCAAAGAGGAAAAAAAAATCAGCTTTCTAAATTAGCAACCCCAAAGCCTCCATAAACAAATTTCTGGGAGTATCTAAAAATAATTCAACTAGGTGAGGAACTGTAGTAACATTGTATTATATTCCCTTGTGTTTACTTGCAACATAGAAAGTAGCAATGTGAACTTTTCCTTTCACTAATGACAGAAGCTAGCTCAGCTAGCTCTACAGTTCAATTATTGCTGAAGGTTAAATAGGAAAATAGATTGGAACTGGACCAAATGTTGCTTTTTTAAAAAAAAAGAGGCATAATCATTTTTGTGCTAATGGGAAATGGAGATCATCTTGTTCATCTCTGAGGTAGAAAAAAAAATTATCCCAGAGACAAGTAGTATTGAACTTTGAGGAAAAATAAAGGTGTATCTTGGGACAGCACTATTCACAATAATATGGTGCAATCCCCAGAACATGAGATGGGGATCAACTGTACCATTTGGTTGGTGAGGAAAAACATTCAAGAAACTTGATGAGTTGTGTAACCCCGAAGACATGTTGTCGAGTCGAGGTACCTGGTTTAAATCAAGAGATACTGCCCAAGGCTACATACGGGTCTGGAGAAATTCATGTGCAGTGTTTGAGGGGTAAGTTTTCAGAGGATTAGGGATTTTTTTCCTAGCATTCCCAGGCAAACCTGGGGTGAGGCACACAGTTAAGCGCTCTTAAATGCTCTTTTCAAAGCTTACTTCATAGTTCTGAGATTAGGATCTCAACTTGAAAAGTTTGGTTCCTTCAGGTTTTTTGAACAGAAGTCACAATCAGACAATTTTGCTAGACAAGATACATAAACAAAGCAAACAAAAATTTAAGATAGGCTGAGAAGGCTAAATGATGACAGTAAGTAAAAGGGGGAAATTACTGATATTTGGGAGTTGGCTCTAAGTCTAAATATTCTTGGATGTTTCAAAATTTGGTTGGAATGTACAGTCTCACAGAGATGAATTTTTACGGACAGAAAGAGAAGCTAGTGGATGCAATCAGATGTGTGCTCCAGAGAGTAGCTTTGTAAACCCACGACCCTATGCACTTTTTCTTGAAAACTTAGTCAAAGCTGATTTGGGTAAAGGTGGTGGTACATTGAACTGACGTGCAAGGGAATTGTGGGAAGGTCCAATACACTACCTAAGAAGATCCGAGAGGGGAACCATAAGGAAGGCAGCCACCGCTAGAGCCATCTCTTAGAGACTCAGACAAGTCTTGTGATTGTCCTGCAGTTTTATTCTCTTAATGCTGGAGCTGGAGTAGCCCTCATCGCTGCACAGGCTCTGCATGCTCCCCCGCTCGTCCGAGTCGCTGACGCTGCTGCTGCTCCAGTCCAGGTCGCCTGTCAGATAGTCTGTGCTTTCGACATCAACGTCAATTTCTTCTACAGAGAAGAGCAAAAGGGAGAGTTGAGGGAAGGCACAGTCACAACTGAGCAGACAACTCAGGCCCCAATGCCAATGAACACAAAAACTTTCTTCCCTCCCTGAACGTGTCTGGGGAACTGAAGGAAAAAAAAAAGATTGTTTCCTGAAATAATCCCTTTTAGCTGCTGCTTAAATTCTTCAGTCGAGTGCCAGTTCTCCATTTCAATTTAGGTGGCATCATGCTGATGAGGTCAATGGTTATTATAGAAAGAATCCTGGATTTGGAGTCAAAGGAGCTTTGTTTGGATTTTGGCTCTGACACTTTCTAGCTGTGAACACAGGTAGGTTATTGACTATCCCTCAGAGACTAAATTTTCTCAATATCTGTAAGTCAGAGGTGGTCCTTGCATTTGCACTACCTGCCTTATAGACCTGTCCAGGTAAGTGATTGATAAACATCAAGAGTCTGAGGTAAATAGCAGGACCACTTTGTGGACCATAGAGAAGGGAAAGTATGGATGTGGAGGAGCAAAAGGAGGATGGTTTAAAACACAAACCCAATTACTGAAAAGAGGGTCTCACCTCTGTCTGAGTCAGAGCGTTCTGAGCAGACCGTTGATCCTATGCTGTCCATTCTTATTCTCTCAAAGCCCAATTTCTCCAACTGCCTTTTCAGGTGCCGCTGTTCTCGCTGTAACTGGTCTATTTGGTGTACTGCTTTTCTGTCACAATCTTCAAGCTTCTGCAGGTTAAAGGAGTTTTCAGAGGAATCCTTAGACTAGGCTTATAAACCAGTAATTACCTATCTTGAATCTGTGTCTCATTCCTGAAAACACACTCCTGTCCCCAGAAGGTTTTTTGGTGTCTTGACTTTCTTGCTTATCTCAGAAAGGAAGTTCATTGGGGAGCCACTGTTATTTCCCTCTAATGTCTATGATATCAATTCTCATTTCCTTATAGGGATTTACAGCTTTTGATCTTGAAGGAAACCTAGACTCCTTCTAGTTCATTTTCAAATCGAGGAAACCAGGGTCCAGAAATATTAAGTGACACAGGGAATGATCATGAGATGGAGGCACTGTACCACCTGCCCCCTGAAGAATGTGGCCTGTTAAACCAGCATTCTACCTTTAAGGTCAAGAATGCTCTGAACTCCATCTTACTTATAGGGGGGACACGTTGAATTTTAAGTCTCACAACAACTGAAGAGCTTTGAAGAAACTATAGGTTAAAGAGTCTTAAGCAATACTGCTCAATTTAAAGACATTTTTACTCAACATATCTCCCTCAGTTACAGAAGTATTTTTGTGACATGTAAAGTGTCAAATTAGCTTCTTTTAAAACCCATAAAATAAGTTCTCTTTAATCCAAGATTCTAATTACCTGGCACAAGAGCTTAGATATGATTTACATTTCCAGGGAATACTCATTTTAACACATTCCTCCCCCTCTCTGATGTATTCCTTGCCCTCAGAACAACAGGCATGTCAAACTCAAACAAGGGCCACTAAACCATACTAAGGACTTCTACAGGCAGCACACGTGTTTGTAAATTTCTTTTGCAATTGATATTTCATGGTATTAAAATCAGATAGGAAACACATTTTAATGTATATATTGAACTCCCCTTGGGAGTGTTGAGGGCCACATGTTTGACACCTCTGTTTTAAATGATAGTGTCTTTTCCCAGAGTTATCTTAGGAGACTTATCAACCAGAAGTCAAACCAGTATTTATCCATTGAGGAAATAAGTATAAAAGCATGAATCTTGATGACTGTGATATGTAATAAAATGAATATAATATTACTCTTCATGTAAATGTTTGTTAACAAGTGGTCCAGATCTTCATAATCAAGAAAGATAGAAATTCAAGGAAGGAAGGCCAAATGTACACTTGCCTTTATGTGTAATTTTGCTTTTGTTAATAAGCTTAAAGTAGTATGACGATTTGACTCAGGTCCAAGTGGTACGAGCCCCTTCAGCTTCTCAAGGCACAAGCGAAGATGGGCACGTCTGCAATGCAAAAAGTCACATTTGTATTTAAGAATAAAAGGTCAGGCAGGACAATACAGAATAAAAATAAATAATAAATACTAATAGTACAAAACAGACTTTAAAGATATCATTATCATTATTATTATTATTACTATATCAATATATAATTAAGATCTTGACAAAATCAACCTTTTCCCTATCAGATGACAGAGTCTTATATATAGTGTAAAACCCCTTTTATAACACAGCTAATTTTTTGTTGATGGTAGAGTGCTACCATTTTTTTTCTTATAGGCCATACTAGATCGATCATACTTCTCTTGTTTGAAGATATGTTTCCAGGATCATTTTATCCAAAGTATATATAAATTTGTATAATAATGACACATTATGTGGCTAAGATACTACTCAATTTGTCTTTAATATATACTTTTAAACAGATATTGTCAGATCTCCTATTAGGACTACAAAGAATAAGTATTTTATGGTAATCAATCAATTAGACAACAGGTATTTTTAAAATTCCTATTATGTACAAGATAGTAGGTGAAAATAATGAAAAATTCCTACATGAAATAAATATTCTAATAGGGAAAACAAGGACACATACAAGTAAATACAGCATAAATAGGTATATACAAAAATATATACAAAGTAGCTATATACAAAGTAATTTGAGGAGACACTAGCAGTTGGAAAAATTAAGAAGGAAAAGTTTCAAGCAGAAGATAGGACTTGAATTGCATCTTTAAAGGAAGAGAGGGATTCCATGAGATAGAGATAAAGGAGTACATTCCAGGAATATGGAACATTCAATGCAAAGGTCTGGTGATGGGAGATAAAATGATATGCATGAGGAACAAAGAGAAGGCCAATTTGGTTGATCTCAGAATGTAAGAAAGTAACATACAATGAGGTTGGAAAGAAAGGATAGGGCCAGATTGTGAAAAGATTTAAAAGTTGAATTGAGGGGTTTGTATTTTATTATAGAGATTATAGGAAACAATTGGAAATGATTAAATAGGGGAGTCTCACAGAATTAGGCCTCTATTTTATGAAAATTACATTGGTAGTAGTTGGTAGGGTAGACTGAAGTTGGTTGAGACTTGAAGGAGGGAAACCAATAAGAGACTGATGCAATAAGAGGTGATAAGGGCTTAAACTATAGTGGTTATCATCTGAATAAAAGTGGTTAAGACACCAGAGCTGTTGTGAAGATAAACATGGCAAAATCTGGCTACTAATAAAAAGATGTGGGGTGAGAGATATTGAGGTACTGAAGTTATAAACCTGGGAGAGCAGTGTTCTCAACAGAAATGGGAGACTCTCAAAAAGAAGAAAGTTATGGGAAATATAATAGGCCGAGTTTAAGATATCTCAGACATCCAGTTTGAAATGTCTAAAGGATAATTAATTTTTTTGTGGGGTGAGGCAATTGGGATTAAATGAAAGAGAAGGGGGAAGATACATTGTTTGATAATTTAAGGGAATGGTAGAATCCAGTGAAGAATATTTTGTTATTTTTTTTTTAAAGAATGGAGGAGACTTGGATGTGTTTGAAGATACATAGTAGGAAAGGTCCTTGGTAGTATAGTGGATGGAGCAATGGCCCTGAAGTCAAGAGGACCTGAGTTCAAATACTGCCTCAGATACTTAACACCTACTAGCTATGTGACCTTGGGCAAGACACTTAACCCTGACTGCCTCACATCCAGGGCCATCTTCCATTATCCAGATTCATATTTGGCCACTGGACCTCCATGTATCCAAAGGAGAAAGTGAGGCAGAGATTTAGCATAGCTCCCCTTCCTCTACCCACTCAAATCCAATTCACTTGCTTAGTTATGGCATTACCACCTGATGTTATGGTCTTCTTGGAGAACAAAGGACAAACATCCTCATCATCATCAGTAAGAAAGGAATTAGTTGAAAGGAAGAAATTAGTTGATAGAAAAGGTTGAAGATTTGAGAGGGAAGATGATACACTATGCTGGAAAAGGATGGGATCAAGTGTACATGAAGAGGAGTTGACTTTGGCAAAAGGGGCCACATTTTTGTCAGATCCTGGGGGAGGAAAAAGAGAGAGTGGGTGCTGAGATCAAGGGGTTTTAAGATGAAGAAAATGTGAGGAGGAGGGTGGAGCCAAGATGGCGACAAGAAGGGGTCGAGTCTTAGGTGCTCTCTGATAAAACTTGAAACTAAGGACTCTAACTAAACTTTCGAGAGACAGAACCCACAAAGGGACCCAGTGAGGCAGTTCTCCTACTTAAAGTAACCTGGAAAAGAGCAGAAAGGCTCTGCTCCCTAGGGACAGAGGGGCGGCCTGCCAGAGCGAAAGAACTTCAGCCTCCTGGAGGCAGCCCCAGGGCACTGGGAGCGCTGGCTCACAGCAGCGGGGTAGTCTCCTGAGCTGCACCCCGGGGAGCACTGGGCACAAAGTGGGGGAACAGCGGGGGACCTCTGCCAGAGCGAGCACATGGAGCCCAGCCCTCAGGGCACACAGCAAGCAGTGTGGCCACTGCATTCCAGATCCGGAAACAGAAGCTGGCGGAGCCGGTAAGCAGGAGCCTCCAGGGCAGGAGCCCATTGAGCTGAGGGAGGGGAGTGAAGAGAGAGAGACTGCAGGGCTCTGTCGTCTGCTCCTGGAACAGGACTCTGGGGCTCTGACCACATTCAGATCCTGATCCCAGTCTAGGGCCCCCATAGAAGAGCAGCCCCCCCCCCTCAGCCCTGTGGCAGAGGGGGGCGCTTATGGTCATTCACAGACCAGGAGGGAGGACAGAGCCTCACACACTGAGACTCTTGTGGGAGCGTCCCAAAAGCTCAGGAAGCACCCCAAAACCAGGCCCAGGCTGGGAAAATGAGCAAGCAGAGAAATAAGAGGAAGACCATTGAGAAATATTTTGCATATGAGCCCAAGAAGGATCAAAACACTCAGTCTGAAGATGAGGAAGCACTAGCTCCTGCATCTAAAGGCTGCAAGAAAAACAGAAATTGGGCTCAGGCTATGACAGAGATAAAAAAAAAAGACTTTGAAAATCAAATGAGGGAGTTGGGAAAAAAACTGGGAAAAGAAAGGAGAGAGATGCAGGAAAAACATGAAAATGAAGTCAGCAGCTTAGCCAAGGAAATCCAAAAAAAAATGCTGAAGAAAATAGCATGCTAAAAACCAGTTTAAGTCAAATGGATAAAACAGTTCAAAAAGTTATTGAGGAGAAGAATGCCTTAAAAAGCAAAATTGGCCAGATGGAAAAAAGAGATAAGAAAACTCTCTGAGGAGAACAAATCCTTCAGACAAAGAATAGAATTCAGGGAGATTGATGAATTTACCAGAAATCAGGAATCAATACTTCAAAACCAAAAAATGAAAAATTAGAAGAGAAAATGTAAAATATCTCATTGAAAAAACAACTGATATGGAAAATAGACTTAGGAAAGATAATTTAAAAATTATTGGAATACCTGAAAGTCATGATCAGGAAAAGAGCCTTGACATCACTTTCAAAGAATTACTACAGGAAAATTGCCCTGATATTCTAGAAGCAGAGGGCAAAACAGAAATGGAGAGAATCTATCAATCCCCCCGAGAAAGAGATCCCAAAAAACCAACCCCTAGGAATATTATAGCCAAGTTCCAGAACTCCCAAGTCAAAGAGAAAATATTACAAGCAGCCAGAAGGACACAGTTCAAATATTGTGGAGTTGCAGTCAGGATCACACAGGACTTAGCAGCAACTACATTGGAAGCTCATAGGGCTTGGAATATAATATACCAGAAGGCAAAAGAGCTTAGAATGCAGCCAAGAATGAACTACCCAGCAAGGCTGAATGTCCTCTTCTAGGGGAAAAAAATGGACTTTCAATGAACCAGGGGAATTTCAAATGTTCCTTTTGGAATGGCCAGAGCTGAACAGAAGGTTTGATCTTCAGATACAGGATTCAGGTGAAGCATGTAAATTGGAGGAGAGGGGGAAAATATGAGGGACTTAATGAGGATGAACTGCATGTATTCCTGCATAGAAAAATGACACTGATAATACTCTTATGAACCTTCTCAGTTAATAGAGCAGGTAGAGGGAGCTTTTACAGTTGAAGCAAAGGAGAAAGCTGAATTCGAAGAAAATATGGTGTAAAAATGGAGTCAATAGAAAAAAAGGGAAATGTAATGGGAGAAAGAAAAAGGAGAGGGGGAATATGCCAAGATATTTCATATAATAAGTTTTTTTCTTTATTACAATGAGCCATTGCAATGATATGGAAGGGGAGAGGCAAGGGGGAATGAGGGAACCTTTGCTCTCATCAGAGGTGGCTAGGAGAGGAAACAGCATATATACTCAATGGGGTATAGACATCTGGAGTAAGAAGGAGCAGGGGGAAGGGGTGGGATGTGAATGATGGAGGAGAGGATGGACCATGGGGGGAGAGTGGTCAGATATAACACATTTTCTTTTTTACTTCTTGAAAGGGGCTGGGATTGGAAGGCCTGTCCAGTACCATAGGGCCAGGTGGATTCTGGGCCTAAGGGGCGGTATGGGGGCTCAGGGCTTCTTGGCCCCAGGACCAGGGATCTGCCTGCTGCGCCACTCAGCGACCCTACAATTGAGTCAAAGTGAAAGGAGAAAGAAAATATAGTACATGGTAGTGGAAAAATAAGAAAGGAGGGAGTTGCAAGCAGCAATGGCAACGTTGGAAAAATATGGAAGCAATTTTTGCGATGGACTTACCATAAAGAATGCGATCCACCCATGACAGAGTTGTTGGTGTTGGAACAAAGACTGAAGCACATTTTTTATTACTATTATTTGGGGGAGGGTGCAGGGCAAATGGGGCTGGGTGGCCTGCCTGGGGCCGCATAGCAGGGTGATCTTTGGGTATCTGAGGCTGGATTTGGACCTGGGTGCTCCTGGCTCAAGGGTCAATGCTCTGTCTGCCACCCAGCCACCCCTACTATGATTATTATTTTATTTTATTTTGGGTCTTTTTTTTCTTCTTTTTGGTTTTTGCAGGGCAGTGGGGATCGGGTGGCTTGCATGTCACATGGCTGGGTGATTGTTGGGTCTATGGGGCTGGATGTGGGCTTGGGTGCTCGTGGCTCCAGGGCTGGTGCTTCGTCCATTGTGCCACCTGGCCATATGTACAATTATTACTATTATTTTTTTAATTTTAATTTTTTTCTCTCCCCTTTACTTTATTGCCCAAGCAAGTCTATACAAGTCTATATTCATGGGGGGAGGGGTATTTTGTTTACTCTTAAACAAGAATATTTTATTAATGTAAAAAAAACATTTGTACAAAATGAGAATTAAAAAATAAAATAAAAAAAATAAAAAAGAATAAAGAACTGCTATCCAAGTAGCCAAAAAGAATCTAACATTTTTTAGAACGTTTTAAAAAAATTTTAATGATACAATTAAGAAATACTATATTTGGTTAATATATTGAAAGCCTAAAGCACTAAAATAAAACCAAATTTTCACCAGTCAAAAAAACAAACAAAAAAAAAGAAAATGTGAGAAGAGGAAGCTTATGTAGGAGAAGAGGCTCTCCTTGAATGATCTCAATTTTCTCAATAAATTAACAAGCCAATTCCTTATCTTAGGAAGGGTGGAGGATAGGAAAGGGGGCTTAAAGAGAAAAAAGAAAGGTTGGAATAGCTCCTATGGGAAGAGAGATAGGGAAAAAATTAAGAAGAAATGAAATCACTGTCTTGATGAAATGAGGATCCACTTGAGATTGGATAACATGAATTCGTAATATACCTAGTCAGCAGAGTTGTGAGACTTCCTTCAGCTGTGTTCAGTAGGTCTTGAGTAGGAGTGAAAGAGGTAGATGTAGGAGTAACTCAGGGCTGAGGTTTGGCAAAAGAAAACTATTGACAGGGAAATGTCACTATAAAGATAAGAGACAGCCAGATATAATCATTTTCCAAGCCACTGAGCTTAAGTGAATAAAACAGGAAGGTGTGGAGAAAAGTTGGAAGAAGATATAAAAGAATTATTTTATTAAATTACAAGGTAAGAAAAGTTTACATGGTATGTAATTCACATATATCCCTTAGGTTTCTCTGAAATAACTGATACCTTGATATGGACTTTATTACACCAAAATTTAAGAATCAGTTCAGTATAGTTTCTGTGGATATAAGGGAAAAACCTATTACAATTTACTTTTTTCTTTAGGGCATAACTGAATTATACCTCTCCTATGAGGCCTTCTTAAACCACCCTAAAATAAATTTATCCCTTCTTCCTCTGAACTCATATCTTGGTTATTGATAATACTCATTTTGTCAAAACAGAAAACCTATGACATTTGTTGTATCCTTAGTTTCTCAAGTGTTCTCATGTTTCTCAAATACTTCCCCAATTAGAGAATTAGCTTTTTGATGATAAGAATAGTATCATAAATGTCTTTTTTGTCACAATACAAGTAGTAAGCATTTTATGGAAGGTTTGGAAGAAAATATTTGTTGATTGATTTGATGAGATGAAGGACCATAATAAAGAATTAAAAGAGGGTTAAGACTCCTTTTTTATAGTTCTAGAATTGGGACTTATGACTGGAAGTTACAAGAAGACATTTTGGTTCAACATAAGGTGGAATTAAGAATACAAATTTGTCCAAAAAGGGAAAAGGGCTGCCTCACATGATATTATGCATCCCTTTACTGGAAATGTTAAAGCAGAAGCTACATAAAAACCTCTTTATCAGGATTATGTAAGGAGAGATTGCAGTATAGGATAGATTTAGTGATCTTATTTACTTACTGACCTTCCAACACTATTCTGATAGTACATGCATAATTCTGTGAGTTTTAGAATTTCAGGTTCACTGCAGCCTATGATGGGCAAAATCAAATACACTGAAGCTTAGTTTCCTCTTTTGAATTTTCTCCTCTTAACAGTCTTGTTTAGTTGTCTTGTGGAAAGAAGGAAAGGTATTATAAAAAGTCTACTAAGAGGAGAACATATCTTTAAAGAAAGGCCAACTGGTCAGCATGCATGATTCTCACATAGAAGGTCATTTCTTATAATTCCTCATGACTTGAGGATTTTCACTTACTGTGGATCAAATAAACATTGTTTTAGGCTTTCAGGGATAATAGCATCTGAACAAAGAGGTCATCATCCATCTTCTCCTTTGATGTTGAACTGAATTTTACACTTCTCAAAAAGAGGAAATGGAATTGTGTGCTATCAGCAAAACAGTTGCCATAACATCTATAATATTTCCTTATCATCAGGTTTTCGTTGCAGAGAATAATATCAAACAGGTTTTAAAATGGAATTAGTTACAAAACGTAGAAGTGTGATTTCAGAACTAGTTTGGAGTAGGGAGTATTGACTGTATATACAAAAGTCCCACCCCTCCATAAGGTTTTCATTTTCTCTGAAAATCTTCATTTTTGGAATGATGTACTATCTGCAAGTGAGGAATCAGATTATCAGTTTATCTCACTTCATTACCACATAAAAAAATAAAAACTAAGAGAAAAAGCTATTAGTAGGTAAAAAATATTTATTTTGTAAGGGAATATTTTGGATGAAGTTCAGAAAACTAGACTATTTTATGAGAACACCATGGGAGGTTGTATTTACTAATTTCTTCACACAATACAGTTCCTACTTACTACATAGCTTATCAGTTAGTTTCCAAATTAACAATAAAAAAAAGCAAAGCTGATCAAAACCATTTTAAATTAGATGGGATGGAGAGGTGGCATTTGGCCTTTCCTTGGTGTACTTAGATATCTGAATATTCAAATTATTTTGAGGGTAGTGGGCAGATATAAGGATAAAAACAGGAAAACATTCTTCTATTTTTAACCATTTCTATGGTTCTATGATTCTAAGGATCAAAAACCAACCAATATAGTTGTTATTATTATAGATTTGGTAAAAATAACTTAACCTTGTCAAAAAACAAAACAATATCAAGTATCTCTTTTGTCTTTCTTTTTCTAGTAGTTCAAGCCAATGGTAGAAATAATAATTTTTCACAAACTGGCTTTGCATTTATAAAAATATGAAAGCAGTCTAAAGAGGGAAGGGGAGGGAAAGTAATATTTTTAGCTCCATGATATTTTATAGACATCCATAGTGAAGGTTCTTTACCTGCTGACTATTTAGAAAGGTCAGTTTAATTATTCTAAATATACCTTTGGCCTTTAATAGTCTTCATGGATCAATTTACCTTTGACCTCAACTGTAATTAGCAATTAGGAGAAACAAACATAGCCCCTTTGATGGCCATTTGTTTTTTGGGGGGTCCAGCCCTTTATTTCAACAGTATGGATAATTCCTAGTATAGAAACTCACTCAATTGATAACTAGTTTAGAACACAGGATTCAAGGATCTAGAGCTAAAAATAGGAGAACCTATTTAGACTAATCTATTTTATATAACAGATGATGAAACTAAGGCCGAGGGAGGTGGTAAATGATATTCTCAAGGTCATAAAAGTATTAAGACCGGAGGCAAAATTTGAATCTAAGTCTCTTATGAGTTCAAGGACAGTGTTTTCACAGAATTTTACTGACGCTCCTACAATTAAAAGCTTGTGTTTTGGCAGAGTGAGTGAGTGTGTGAGTATGTGTGTGTGTATTTGCGTGCGCACTTTGTTTTCTGTGGGAAGCATAGAGGCAACATTAGAGGAGTGTCAAAATTTTGAGTTGGTTTCCCTATTCACATTTTCTAGATCTGTGTGACAGGTATAACACTACAGTATGGGCAGATTATTAAGTAGGGAATTCTTTCAAACTTGTTTCTGTTTGCAGAAGGGTGATTACTGCTAGGGAAATGAAGATAATTAAAGCAATTTAATATTTCTTTTTAAATCAGTTGGGAACTGAACTGCATTTTACTAGGCAGATGAGAATTGAGGGATGTTATTCTATAAAGTAGATTGAAGTCTTCTGGAATTAAAAGATTTGAGGGAATGAAACATCTGACCCATTTCTAGGGAAGCACAAATCTTGTTTATGCACAGGGAACTTTTTTTTAATCTTAAAAAATTCACATGAAGTTAATATGTGCAAGAGGAAAGATTCCTTAATGGTCAATGATTTGAAAGAAGAAACAATTAGAAGGGAAATTAAACTACTTAGAACAAGGGTTCAAATAGATTCCAACTTCTCTTGTGTTTTGAGGAAGCAAGATTTGAAACTCAAGTGTAGAAATATGCATGGGAATGCTGTTAGCTAGAGTTCTGGTGGATGTTAAAAGACAGAAGTTAGGGATCATCTAGTCTATCCTTCTACCCTACACATAAATTTCCTCTATAAGATCCTTGACAAGTGTTTAGTTTCTGCTTTAATATTTCCAGCAATGAGGCACCTACTTATATTGAAGCCATCCTATTTCATTTCTGGACACTTCAAATTGATAGTAAATATTTCTAAATTATATTAAGCCCAAAGTTGCCTCCCTGTAGTTTTCACACATTGCATCCAGTTCTTTCTTCTGGAACCACAAAGGCAAGTATTATCCCTTTTCACATGGCAGCCATTCAAATATTTGACATTAACCAGCATGAACTCAGTAAATCTCTTATGGAGGAGCACTATCTCCAGTTTCTTCAACTATCCCTCATGTGGCATAGCCTCTAGTTCCTCAGTTTTGAATCATATGATTACAAATTAAGACAGAGAAAGAATGTTAGAGATCATCTAGTCCAACCTCTTTACACTTGAGGAAACTGGGACCCAGAGAGGTTAAATGAATTGCCCAAGATCATACAAGTATGAAAGTCAAACCCAGGATTTGAACTTGAGTCCTCTGACTCCAAATCCAGAGTTTATTCCACTATACCAAACTACTCTCTTCATCCAGATTATTTTATTGTATGCAAGATCAATTCTTGAATGTGCCCTGTATGATATGGAATCTAGAATTAGATACAATATTTTAAATGTAATTTAACTAGAACAGTAAGTACATTGTGGCTATTACTTCCCTTGATCTGGATACTAGACGTCTAATAATGCAGTCTTAGATTACATTCTTTATTTTGGTAGTTTGAATACTCTGTTGGTTCATGTTGGGATTTCAATCAACTAAAACCCATAGACCTATTGAGACTAAGTCAAAGAACAGAATTTGATGTTCCTCATTTTCAAACCTAACACAGAACATTGTTTCTACTTCTCTTATGTCCCATTTTGCCTTGCAGTTACTACATGTGTGACCTCTCTCTCCATTAGACTGTTAGCTCCATGAAATCAGAGACCATGACCTATCTTTGCAGTAACCCCAGTACCCATCACAGTGCTCTGCACTGAATTTAGGTTAACTCTAGACTCTTATCCTTGAAGAATTCAGGATACATTTGTAGACAAAACCATGAAAGAAATGAAATACAGTGTTATTCTAGGGAAGTGAATGTAGACAACATCAAAGATTAATATCTGGTATTATACACTTCTTCTGTACAATATCCCTTCTGAGGTCTTCATCTAATATCCCATGATAAAGGAAACCAGTGAAATGTAAGCTATGGCAGTTCCTGTCAGGCTAGAAGACCTCTAAATACAGGCTTAGTGATGGATAGTTCAGTTTTTATTTGAGGATGATCCTAACTAAGGTGATGATTTCTTCAGACAGTAACTACCTGCATCAAAGGAGGGAGTGCCTATAGAAAGGAAATCAGAGATTCTTTTAGTACTGAAATAAGTGATGGACATTGGGGCCAGCAACAAAATCACTATAGTTCCTGACCTCAGAGTTCATAATTTAGGAAGGATATAACATTTATACAAATGACTAGAATGCAAAGTAAAGAGTAGAAGGTGCATAGGAGAGGTCAAATTAGAGAAATAGGAGAATTAGATAAGAGGGATTACCTAGGTACCTTCTCTGCAATGCTAACTTATTGAGACAAAGGATATGACTGTGAGAGATAGATAAGTAGCTTTCGATGTTTATATCTTCCTTTCTAAAATAAGCAACTGGTATTCCACTACATCTACAATGTATTTGTATCCATTAGCTTTATCAGAAAATAATTTTACTTGAGCAGATAGGTCCAGAAAGGCTGCTAAAATTCCAAACCACAAAAATAATTTTAAAGTATTCATTATGGTGAAATGCTAAATTATGATATACTAATAAAAATTTAAGTTAATAATTAGGCCCAAACTTGCTATACTAATACACCCTTGTACACTATGTCAAATGGGACAATAGGTAAGGAATTTAAAGGTATTTTTAAATGACATTTTCCTAAAAAGAGGACAGGAAAAAAAGAAATCACATACTATATAATTACACTGTATGTTTTTCATGATTCATACCAGCAACACAGTAAACTCTATACCATATGAGGCATTCCTCTTAATCAAGCTGCAAATTGTAGGTAGGTAGAAGGACAGAGCAAACTACCAACTGATAGCTTTGAATCTGATATTCCTTATTTAAATCTTAGATTCTTCATTTTTTTTTTATTTAAGGCAATGGGGTTAAGTGACTTGCCCAAGGTCACACAGCTAGGCAATTATTAAATGTCTGAGGCTGGATTTGAACTCAGATACTCCTGACTCCAAGGCTGGTGCTCTATCCATTGCACCACCTAGCTACCCTGATCTTAAGATTCTTTCATTCACATTATGTATGCTGTCTTGCAAGGATAAGAAATTTGGAAGTTTGGGAAATGGGTAAGCCAAGGGGATAGATCACAGTTGGGCTACAAATGCCATTAATTGAGGGTACTACATCTAGCTACTGAATTTAAACAAAACAATTTAGACAACATATAGAGTTATATTTTTCATTTTTGCCATTTCTCAAAGCATTTCTTGATTTGCCAATTGTTGATTGTGAGTGGAAGTTCACAGGATTGCTGAGTCAGACATTATTGTGTTTTTGATGGATATCAAGGGGTACACTGTTAGTAAAATAATCATTTATATCCTCTATGGTTTAAGAATGAAGAGTGAATGACCTGGTGGGTATAAATAGGCTGCAGCAAAATTACAATAGTGACCCATGCCCATGAAATGTGGCATAAGGGCCATCCTTGAGGAAATTTATTATTTGAAAAAGAAGTGAATTGATTAAGCCCAAGTGTCATGCAGGATCCACAAAAGATAAAAAAAGAAGTTTTAAACACATTGGTTGTGTCTCTTACAGAGGGTTTATCATAGATCATAGACAAAAAACACTTAAAATGAAGAGGTATGGATTGGTTGTATTGTATATCAATGAATTGAACCCGCATGGATAAGATCACAGATTCCAAGGTAGCATTTAAAACTAATTAGTCTTGCAGTTATGAGTGAGGCATGGAAAGTAGTTATAGTATCAAGATAGAGAATAACAGTTGGAATATAATAGCTAATGTAAGTAGTAAAATAGGCAAGTTTGTTGAGGGCCTGAACTATATTTAGCCTTTTGTCATGGCCAAATCATTACACGGTACCTACTATGGTTGCTTTCTTCCTTTCAACCCAAAAAGATCCCTTCCCTGGTTCCCATTTCAAAAAAGATATTGCCTCCATAAAACTCTACCTTGTTTCAGTCAAGTTACACTACCCAGCTGCTCAAATATTTAATATTTCAATGTATTACTCTGTATGGTAACAGCTTTCCATTAGATACTTTTATGTATCTGCCTTCTGTGTGTGAATATACATATATATCCCTATCTCATTTTCTCCACTGGACTAAGGTCTTCCATGATAAAAACTGGGGTTTTCTGTTTCCTCTTTAACATTTCCATGGCCTGATAACAATGTTTTCTACATATCATAAGTACTAAAATAATATGATTGATGAATGAAATATGATATTTGAGAATTTTTCACCCTTTGAGTGCTCCTGAAAATTACCTTTTTAAATGAAGAATCCAATACCCAATAGAGTAAAGCTAGGTCAAATATTAGAATGATGACTGCCAGAGGGGGAAAAATGCTACCTTATTTATATAGGGAACATCTTACTAACATCTTTATATTTATAGTTATATAGGGAACATCTTCCTAACATCTGAGTTTCTCAAGGTAGCAAGATTTTCCTGATATTATAGTTTTGGTTCATTTCAATATGAACACTCATGGCCAATTATACAACTTTATAAGTATGGCATGATGTTTAGGGATTGGATAGGAAGAGACTAAAAGTAATCAATTAGGTGTAAGCATATTGTAGTCTTTGTGAGTATTTTCCTTGTTCTATCCCTCCAGGTCATATGAGGGAAAAGTAGGGGTAACTGCATATACTAAAGATGAAAGTTATATTAATGGTTCTGCAGTTTCTCACAGAAATATTTAAGTCCTCAAAAGATATTGGTGATCTCCAAAGTCCACAATTTTGATCAATAAGCAAGGGATCCAGTTTAGTCTTGATAAATGTAAGTGTATTTAAATGAGAGGAAGTCATACATATAGACACACTAGAGAGAAAGGGGAGACCGAAGGAGAAAAAAAGGCTCTAAGTTTATGCTTCAAAAGCAGCTGCAAAGTGGATTACTATCATCCTCTTGTTTCTCTCAAAGATTTTTATAGCTTCTTAATTTGAATTAACTTCTTCTTGAGTCACAGTTCATCCAGAGGAGGGTTATGATATACCATATATGTTGGGGGCAGGGGAGGGGAAAAGATCTTAACTAACTACAACAAAAAAGGAATGTCCATAATAATTGGTATTTGATGATTCTCTCTTTGTTTTGGTACTCTACCTTAGTTCAGAAGAGTGCTCTAACTGCTGATTTTTAAGCCAATCAATGAATTTTGACTAGATATATAAGAACTGTGCTGCAAGAATAGTCTTAAGGACAATCTCCTATTCAGTTTCTCCTCTGAGCTCTTATAAAACATAAGCTATTACAAAGACATAAGGTAGCAGGAACATACCTGATTTTTCTCCATATCTTTTAAACATAGATCAGACCTGAATTATTATATCATTCCAAGTACAGCACTAACCAGGCTAGTGACAACTAGTGATTCATGTGATTTCCATTTACTACATTTCAGAACAAGATTTGATGGTGGTTTAGGTGTGGATAGTGTAAATATGGTATAATGCCATATTTGAGGTCCAGTGGCCAGTGTGGTGGAGGGGAGAAGATATCTGTGCTTTTGGATATAAAATCTGCAGACATTTACCAAACCAAAAATCAGGAAAGTCATTATCAAGAACTTGCAATTAGGGAAGACTTTAGGGAATTAGGGAAGAGTAGTTCTGACCAAGGATTTATATCCTGCACCAAAGGCTGAAAAGCAGAAATACTTGAGGTTAATGAAAATAGCTGCTTGGATCACAGCTTATCAAATTCTTTCCCTAAACTATGCAATAAATCAATAGAGTTAGAAGGCTCTGATAGGTTAGTTGCTTAATTTCAGAAAGATTTGTATATATAAACCATCTAAGAAAGATACTCCTAAAATCATCTTTAGCATCCTTAGAACTATTTGAAATGATTTGAATGCCCACCCTACTGACTAGAATTTCAATTTTTTTTTAAAAAAAACAACTTTTATAAAAGGCTTCTCATGCATTTCCTTATCAGTTAAAGGATCATAGGATTTAGAGCTGAATCTTACACATTATCTATTCCTGTCCTTTCATGCTACACAGATGAGGAAACTGAGCCCAGAGAAGGAAAGTGCCTTGCTCAGGGTAGGGCAGGGAGTGTGTGCACAGAGGTTTTTATCACCTCTTCAAAGTAGGTGATAAAGTAAATATTCAAAGTAAATCAATCTGACTTAAAAGGAGATGTTCGGTGTTTATTAAGTAAAACACTAATTGATTATAGGATTTCCATGATGTTTTATAGAGCTCAGTTTTTTGAGAAATTCAAATGCAACTGTGCTCTACAGAATGAAAAAGAAATAATTCATGCCATCTGCTGCAAACTGTTTGCCCAAATTACCTTTTTCCTTAATAAGACATAGACAGTTCATTCTTTTAGTGACTCTTGAAAATACAAATGGCTAAATCCCCCAGAATTTACTAAGCCTTGATGTTATTAGTAGGATTCAACTAATAGGCACAGAAAGTTTCCATTAACAGATTTTGACCAACTTTTTCAGTCTGGTCAAATTTCAATTACCTACCCTAATCGGGAAGAGAGAGAGAATAGCATAAAAAAATTGAAATCATAAACATCTGAACCAGTGACTCTAGTCTTTTTCCCTAGGCCAGGGCTGTCAAGATTTTGCTTAGCCAAATTAGCTAGGCTAATTTTCAACTTTTTTGCTGTTACTCACATTTGAGGGCTGGGAGCAGTGGAAGGCTAGCTTTCAGATGATAGCCATGAAAGCAAAGGAATAGAAACAGAATTATGGTGAAATATAAAGAATCCTGAATTTACATTCAAAAGATTTGGGTTCTGATTCCCATCTTCCTATTTACTACCTGCATGACACTAGATAAGTTGTCTGATATCTGGGTTTTAGGTTACTCATTTGGGAAAAAGGAAGCTCTAAATCTTAGAGGTTAGTTTTGTTTTCCCAAAAGGTGGATTTTGGTGCCATATACAATACATGTTTAACAATTACAGCTGTCCAGAAATGGAATAGACTGATTTAGATATCCCCTGTCACTGGATATCTTCAATGGAGTTTTGGTCATTGTCATTTGGAAGCACTTAGAACTAACTAGCTCAACTATGGTTTCGATTCTAATTTCTTGGAAAAAAATTAGTCCAAGTTGTTAGGTGGCACCTACAGTACACTGTAGAACAAAAAGGAAAAGATTTGCAGTGCACTGAATTTTCTACTTGAAATTGAGAATATTCATAACCCCCCCCCAAAAATATCAAATTTCCTCAGCATGAAGATATAATTATGGGTCACAACAGAGTTAAAGGATTAGGGGAAGAAAATACAAAGATGATCATGTTGAAAATGACAAGACATAGATGAGTTTTTTTCTTTTGCCTTGGAAATCAAGACATATTTGAATTTCTGGTTAACTAGATATCTCTAAAGAAAAAATCTCAAGGTTCATTCAAAGTAGATTAAAATTAGGGACTTGGGTCACTGGTGAATTATAGTGATAGAGGCAATACAGTACAGTAGAAAAAGCACAATTCTTGAAGTCTATGTTTTGCTGTTTATTACATGGGTGGCCTTGGACAAAATATTTAACCACAATGAGGTCCAGTTTCCTAATCTCTAAACCAAAGTTGTTTGAATCAATGATCTTCAAATGTTCTTTTCATCTTGAAAGCTATGATCCCAAGTCATATTTGTAAAACTGAATAATAGGAGATAGAAGGAATACAGTACAGTGCAAAGTCAGAAATCTCAGAAGAACTAGGTTTTAGTCCTACCATTACTACTTATTAGCTATATCACCTTGAGAATATCACTTAGTCCGAGTTTTTTTCATTTTGAAAGTTAGGATAATTATACCTCTTCTCATCTCATACAATTGAGGAGCAAATAAGGTATATGAAAGCACTCTGTATATGTGAAAGACATAGCATTAAGCTCATATATTAGAGAAGGTTACATGCATGGAGTCGCAAATACTCTCATCTTTCAAGACATGTGCCCTATTAAAAGCTATAAATTCAATTAATCTTGAGAGACTAGAAAGAATCTCCCTATTTCAAAAACTTCACTCTCTAGTGAGTCAAAGATCCTGATACTTGTTCACATATAGTTTTCTACAAACATTTATTATTAATCACCTACTACATTTAGGGTACTGGAACTACCATGAAAGAAAAAACCAAACTATTGAATTATAGAGTAGCCAATAAAAATACTAATCAAAATGAATGGATTATGATCATAAGATTCAGAGTGGAAGAGATCTTAAGAGTCATCTAGTCAAACTCTTTTTATTTTATAGATGAAGAAAGTGAGACCCAGACTTGCCCAACCTTAATATAGATGTAAATAGCAGAACCAGTATCTGAAATGAGGCTTTCAAATTCACGTCTCTTTCCATAAATTCTTATAGATGTTTGAAACTGGATACATGTTTATACATTTAAAGTATTCCAGTAGAAAGGCAAAATATATGACCCATATAAACACATTTTGCATGTAAATAATGTTTTATTTGCATGTGTGTATATGTTTGAGTGTATATATGTCTGTATATGTACGTACATGTATTTTTTTTTGTATATAGTCTCTAAAATCTTTTGTTAAAAGTAGAGGGAGTTAAGGATGCAGAGTTGATTGTCAAACAATTTCATCAAGACCCAATGGGTTCTTAAAGTCACACATAAAACACCCACAACTCACCTATTCTTTTCCATTTCATTGTGTGTTGATCTGAAAAGGAGAAAAAAGACAGTAAGATTATTCTTGCCTAGAATGACCACAGAAATATTACCAAGTCTACCATTACAACAGTCTACCAACTAACTGCTAGAGTTAAAAAGGGATGTTGAAAGACAACCAGTCCTTGTTTATCTTCACTATATTAACTTTTTTTTTATTGCTTACAACTGTAAGAATGACCAGGTTAGACTAACTGAAAATAATAGAAAATATTACTAAGAGAAAAATGTATGTATCTAGATATTACTATGCAATAAGAAACAATAAATGGATGGTATTAGAGAAATCTGAGAAGACTTGTATGAACTGAGGCATTTTGAAACCAAACATTTTGAAAGATTTAAGAACATTGATCAATGTAATAATCAACCATTTTTTCAAAGGACCAATGATGAAGAATACTACTCACCTCCTAACAGAGGTGGACTAAATATGCAGTATGAGATACATAATTTTAGACATGACCAATCTGTTTTGCTTGATTATACATATTTGTTGCAAGGGTTTTTCTTTCCTTTTTTTTTCCAATAGGAGGGGAAAAAATGAAAAGTAATCAGTTTAACAAATGTGTGCAATCAGAATGTTGTTCTAAATAAAAGTAACAGAATTTTGAAGCATCTTTTTTTCCTTTGGGGAAAGAAATCAATTAAAAGAAAAGGACAAAGAGTGCTTGAAGTGTTCTAATCATGTCACAAAACTCCTCAATGACTCCTTATTGCCTATAGAAGAAGGTTCAAAGTCCTTTGTTTATTATTCAAGGACCTCCATAATAAGGAACCACCCCGCTTTTCTAGAGTTATTTCTTCATGTTCTATTTTCTAATTAAACTAGACTACTCTCTGCCTCCTGAATTCATTTTGAGAGTTTCCAACATCCTTTCTTTGCTCATGATTGTTCTTAGGCCCAGAATATTATCTCTATAGCTGCTGACTTCTTACTCACTCTTTAAAGTCAGGCTCAAAAGCCAGCTTCTACAGGGAGCCTTTCTTGATTTTTTCCCCCTCAGACTTCAATTAGCATTTTTCTTGTGACCACTATTGTATTTATATAATATTGTCTATCAAATTTATCTGTAATTTTATCTTATTACCCTACTAGACTATAAGTCTGATAAGGGTAGATTGTAGGTCTCAAGCTTTGCATTGCTCCATAGTAGAGAATTCTTATTGAAATGTGCATTACATTCAGAAAGGAAAATAACCCCACATCATATATGACATTAGGGTGGTGTAACACTACTCATTTCCCTTAGGTTGAGTGTAATACAACAGGCATTAGATTAGATGTTATTTTGCCGATTTGGCTTACATATCAATCTCAAACTGTTTTACTTACATCAAAAAACAAGCGGTCTTACTTTGATTAAGGACATTGTTTGGAATGAATAAAACAAATGTCATAGCAGTCTTACTTCTAGTAACTATGTTAACATCAACCATATTATTCTGAATTCCTGCTTAAGAACAGCTAAATAACAGCTTTTAGCAAGGAGGCACTTCAAGAAAGAGTTTGAGCTTGCTCAATCAGTGATAAGGGTTAGAGTTAAACCTTATTTATATCTTTACCATCAACATGCCCTATATCCTATGAAAGGAATGATACTTGACACTATCTATACAAAAGCGTAAATCCATGAGTTACTAGTTGTATGTGGACTTTCAGAACTTTAGATGAAAGGAGTGGATATAAAGTCTTAGTGCACTTATAGTTGATTCTTAATAAAAAGGAATCTTCTAAGTATTATATGGAAAAGCTTTCTACAAAAGGCATTAGAAATCAATAGTTTCCTGAATACTCTTTCCTTTAGTAAGGAATAGGAAGGAACTTCACCAGCAATCTGGCCCAAGGTCATCAGTTTTCAGTTTAGGAAAGTGAAGTCAGAGAGGTGAGGTAACCTGCTCAAGGTCACTGAGGTGGTAATTAAGAAAGATGGACTAGAGCGCAGGTTTTGATTCCAAGTCCAGCACTTCCCCACAATACCTGGATGCTACAATTTCAAGGGAGTTTTAAAGAATCAAAAAAAGATTGTGATAATAACAGGATTTAATTGGAATAATAGGAATTAAATCTGACTCTGATGTAGACCATTACAAGATAGCATCAGGATAGACAATGAAGTAATGGAACAGATGAGGGCAAACCTCAGGCTATGGTCTTGGAGGTAAGTACTTATATGAGCAAGTCACATGGAATTAATTGGAGAGGAATAGAGACTGCTGTCAAGAAGTTCATTCACATTAGTTATTGACTTTCTGTTCAATGATATTTTGGGATCACCTATGAAATAGGAAATTTCAAACTGAGCTTTAAAATTTTTTTTTCCAAAGGTCTCTGGGATATGAAGTTTTAATGAGAAAGAAAAGAAAAAGGAAATCAAGATTTTATGTTTGGAGATGATTTATTTACCATCAGAAAGACATCCAGATTTCAAAACTAATTATCTTGAAGGTTTTAATTCATTTGGTTTGTCATACATAACTTTCCTTATTTCATTGTTAAGTAGGGATCCATAAATTTATTTCCTAGACCAGTCAGTTGAATGGGCAACAGTTTATATAAATGTGTCCTGTTTAAAGGCACATGACATTTAATTTTAACAAAGATAAAATTTTACATCTTGCTACATTATGTTTTTGACTGTACACATGATTATGCCATGGCTAAAATTGAGAAGGTCCTCCTTATGTTGATCATAAGAAATATACTTAATAGAGGATGGATAGGAAGAAAGTATAGAACCAAGAGAGGGCAAAGGTAGAGTGGCTGAGTGTGTACACTCATATTAAAAAATAAACCCTAATTAAAAATCAACTGATGGAATATATGCATGCTAAATGTAAATTTCTTATTTATTTTAACATTCAAAAAATTAATTAAAGTTTGTACATCTCCTTTCAAGTTCTGAACTTATACAGCATTAAAAAAAATCCACAAGTCTTGACTGTTTACTCCAGAATTTTGCTAATACTATAAATTTTAAACTTCTAAAAGGGTCACTATTCCAAATCTCTAGCATATTTCATTCAGTCATTCAACAAACACTTATTAAATATCTATTGTAAATGTACGGTGATAAAGGTAGACATGAAAGATAAGACAGTGTTCCCTATTCCCAAGACTACAATGTAGAAGAGGAAAAAAATTGCACAAATAAAATAATTTTGAACATATATGTGTAAAAGGATTTATAAGCTAAATTGTAGTCAGTTATATTAACTGAGATGTTCTTTATTTAAAGAATTAAGATTCTCAAAACAGTACCCAAAGTGTTTATTCCTGAGCTCTTCCTTCCATCCTTGCTGTGAAACCAACTTGCTAATATCTTATGTCAGCTGGAGAATATGTCCCTTTTCCCAATATCCAATTTGATTACTGAAAATTCTTGATAAATATCAAATTTCTCCATTAAAAATGATGACATTGAAAAGAATAGTAAAGAATTGTAGTCTAATTATTCAAGTTTTAACCATATCAGACACTTGGAAATACTCCTCAGTTATAGAAATACTCCCCCTTTCAAATGCAGTCCATTGTTTTTATTACCATCTTGAAATAAAGCTAGTGAGCAGTCTTTCAACTGCTTATCTACTAATTTTCCAAAAGCTGCTTCACTTTTCAAAAATGCTCTGGTCTGCAATTTGAAACAAGGAATTGATTAAAAAATATTAATAAAGGGGAAAAAAACTACCACAAGCACTATTTACATCCTTTTACTCCAAAAATCTAAAAAAGGTAGATTCTGACGTTTCCAAATATGACCAACAATTCTTAGTAGTCGATCTAAACAGCTCTCAATAATCTAATCTTTACAATCATGCTTATTTGACTTTGGGCAAAGCATTTACTTCTCTGAGCCTCAGTTTTTTTTATCTATGAAATAAAGGATTGTTCTAAGTGATCCCTTTCTTTCTAGTTCTAAATCCTATGATCCTGTTATTTAAACATTACAGATAAAATTAAACTTCAATTTAACAACTTATTAAATGCTTACTAATCTGCTAAGTTAACTCCTGAATTTTCAATCCCATGAAGCTTTGACTTGCAGTTAAAATATATTATTCCTAATAACTGAATAGCTATTTTTTTTTCATTAAATCATACCAGGAAGAAGGAACCCAGAAATAACAAAGATAAAAAAAACCAATGAACATGGAACAGAAACAACCATGACTGTGCGATACAGTAGTAATTTCACCCTATCACCTCATTACAAAAGCAGTATTATAACCCTAACAAGGACTTGCATGCAATACCTATTCAAATTAAGGGGTCAAACTACATTCTCTAGTGAAAAGTCTCACTGGTTAGGTAGGGCAATTACAGAAATAGGTGACTAAGAAAACGACCACATTTAAAATAAGACAACCTGTTCATGCAATTGCTTGGTGCTATCTTCAGATTTAATTATATTTTCTTAAATATTCTTGAACATGTTTATGCTTTCAGATAGTATGCATTTATTTATTTAAGTAAGAATCATGCAAATATTATGTCTCCAACTCATAAAACTGAGGATACCATGTTTTCTATGAGAAAAGGATAGGCCTACTGACAGAAGTAAGAATGATAATGGTGCAAAAAAAGGTTTTCCAGTTATGAACTTGGCTTGGTTCTGAATCCATGTTATTTATTTCCATTCTTATTCATGCCATAAAATAGCCCTTTATGAAATCATAATATGGGCAAATGCCATCTTTAAGTATAATCTGTATAACATAATATATGAGTTGTTTTGAAAATCAGGGCTAGGCAAAAGTAAGTTATGCCCATTTTCCTGTATAAATATAATTTGAAAACAAATATTTCTTCTAAATATGATAAACTATGCCAAATTTATAACAAAAACCCCAAAACCAAATGAGCAAATGGTTGTTTAGTCATGAAATGGCTCATGTCTAATTAATTTCAGCAAGTATTTACCACCTTGTCTATGCTAAGCATTGTGTTTGGTACTGGGAATATACAAACAATAACCAAATAGTCCTTGTCCTCTGGGACTTTCATTCTATTGGCTAAATTTCTTTTCTACTGTAAAAAATATTTATGCTAACATACATTATTTCCAGATAAAAAGTACTTTCCCATAAATGATTTCATTTAATTCATAGCTTTATGGTTAAGTATCCCAGTTTTGCTGATGAGGAAATGAGACTTAGAGAGGTGAAGCAGGTTATTTGACTTATAATCAAAGCTACAATGCTGTTGGAAAAGTGGCAAAAGTGGTATTGTAACCTGTCTTCTAAGTCCTAGGTTCTTATCACTTTGCCATACCTGCCTCTTCATTTTGCATGAGAACCTTTTTCAAAGGGTCATACATAGTATATATACACACACATATATATAATATATATTATATATGTATACACACACACACATACACACTAGCAGCTCTAAACTTCATGTGATATCAAAGTGATGTCAAGAAAAATACCAAGTAAATACCAAATTTACTCTTAACATGTCTTCCTGAACCAAAAGTAAAGCACCTGTATGTCTCACATCTTGTAATTCCACTTGCAACACAATAGGGATAAACTAAGACTAGAAAGGTAGTGGGCTAAAAAATGATTGTTACCTTCCAAAGCCTTTAATGGCTTGACCTATACTATAGAGACTGTCCAAATGGAGCCACACTAAGAAGTTATTCATAGAAAAGAAACAAAACCGAAAACCCCAGAACAAAGGTAACAATAAAGTCACATGAATCTCTTATCCCAGTGACAGAAATGTCAATGTTTTTCATTTACTAGCTTGGAAGACATAGTTCAATGGCTCCATAAAAAAACAGCATTTCAGAAACTGACCATTCAACTTTTACACACAGCAGGTTGAATCTAATTTGAATAAATTCACTTTTCATGGAAATTCTTACCAATCAAGAATTATTGACAACTTCTGATCCCTACCCATATTTTCATAAAAATTCTTGACTGAGCCATTTTACCCTTTTCTCCTGCCCCTCAAAACAAAACATCTGCCAAGGTTTCGATCACTAAAGCTTCTATAACTCTTAGTAGGCTGAAATGGTAAATAAAATCAACAGCCCCAAAAGAGAACCAGTTCATTTACTCTAAATACCAAATGAGAATTTCTATGACTTCCTATGCCAAATTGAATAATTTAATCTGTTTAGGAAAAAAAAAATCCCACACAATGAAAACAAACCAAAGGAAAGACATTGTCCAGCATTTCCAATTACTGGGAAGTTGTTCTGAATTTGCAGCTTTTGAAAGCATAGTATTGTTACTGCTAATGCTTCCCCCCACATTTCTTTTGCACTCTTCCCCCAACCCCCCTTCCCACAGGGAGGCAAAACAAAACAAATAATCTCCCTCTCCCCCAAAACCACCTGGAGAAATCAAAATTTTCTTTTTCTTTTCCCCAACAAAAGAAGTGCTTTCTCCACAGGCTTGAGGTTGTGCTGTACATTATTGTATCATCGATACATACAGAATATATTTACAGGCACAACGGGCAATTGTATTCTGCAATATAAGCATACACAGAAGGGAGATAATGGACTAAAGAGATATATTTTTCAAATCACCTGCTGCTGCTGCTATTCTTCTTGGATTTGCTCCTCCGTTTTAAGGCATCTCTGTCCTTGTTATTGTATGGTAACATGGAGGCATAACCATGTTCAGCTTCTAGAAAATCAGAGGATTCAGTCAGTAAAATGATCCTAGATCGTTCAATCTTTCTTTCTCTACTTCCCTCATCCAGGACCGGACCCCACACTTGCGACAACCTCCTTTTATTGTTATTTTTTTATGGGATATGTTAAGACAAATAAATGAAAGTGGAATTCAGAGAACAATGAAAAAAGCCCCCAACCTCAACACATTAAAAAAAAAAAACATAGACCGAGTTTTAGGCAGGTGAAAAGGAGGATTCCAGATCCTCATTGTTGAATAAGAACAAAACACGCCACCGACGCTCAAAAAGCCAGATGTTTCTGATACTAAATACCCAGCAGGTTGGTGGTGTTGGAAATAGGAACACACACACACACACACACACACAGACACACACCGACACACGCACGCGCGCACACACACACATACACACACACGCGCGCGCGAGCGCGCACACACAAACACGCAGGGTTCAGACAAACAGGATCCGGAGAAGTGGAGAATGGAGGGGGGCGGGGTGGAATGGCCCTTCGGGCTGTAAGCGTGGGGAGAACGTTAGGGGGATGTGGGAGCGAGTCCCATTCGTGAGTGGGTGGTTGGCTCCGTGGGGGAGGGCATGTGGGCAGGGAACTTGGCTGAGGTGAATCCCGGGGCGAGCGCCACAGGTCTGCCGGCCTCCCCAGGAGGAGGAGGAGGAGGAGGAGGAGGAGCTGCAGCGCGCACCGGGCTGCCCAGCGGCGGCCCCCTCCCCGTCCATTCCATTCATTGCCTCGTGGTGGGAGGGGGCCGCCCCCACCCCCACTCCCGGTCCCGAGTTAAGGGGGGAGGTTGGGGAGCTCGCGGTGCTGCCCTTCGCCAACCACCCCCGGAGCGGCCGGGGCTCCCCGCCCCCACCGGGGCTTTGCACCTCAAGGTCCCTCCAGCCCGTCTTCCCTTCCCGTGCGTGTCCCCCTTCGGCCCGGGGCTCCGCCCCTGGGGCTGCCCCCTCGGCCCGCCGGCCCCCCGTGCCCCGCGGCGGGCTGCTCCCCGGCCCGCCCGCCTCCCCTGCCCGGGGCTTGCCCCCTCGGGGCCCGCTTCACCCCCCACCTCAAGTCCCCTGCGGGCGTCCTCCCTGCCCCCGTGCACCTCGCTCTCGCCGCTCCAGGTAGTCGGCCGCCTCCAGCAGCAACTGGATGTTCATCCGAACCGCCGCCGCCGCCACCGCCATTCTGCATCCACCGGGGGCCGGAGCCGCGGGACCAACCCCCAGCGCCCGCGGCCTCGCTGCCCGTCCGCCGGACAGACGGCGAGATGGTCGCCCCAGGACACACGCACCACGCCGGGAACCGCGATCCCTGGGGGTTGGTCGAGGGGCGCCGGGGACACGGACACCGTGACAGGAGCCGGAGCGGAGGCACTGCCACCTACACTGCCGAGTGTTTATCTCCGACTCACCCCCTAGCCACCCCCCCCCCAGCTCCTTCACTTGACAGGCCCGCCTTGGCGGCCGCCCTCATTGGACACGAGGTTTGACGCCCCGCCCCCTCCCTTGCCCTATTGGGGGAGGGCAGCGAGGCACCGCCCCGTGGACTCCGCTCCTCGCTCTGGTTGGGTGAGCTTGACAAGGCCCCGGCCCCACCCCCCCGAGTTCCTATTGGGCTGCTGGTCCTTGTAACTCCGCCCCACACCTCCTCTCCTAAGTTTTCATTGGTTCAGAAGCCCACAACCGGGCCCCCTTTTCACTTCGTTGGCATTGGCCAATTACTGTGGAAGACACGCCCCTTCCTCTATCTACCATTGGTGAATCTTTCTTAAACATCCCCGCTACGATGATGTCATTCCTTTCTCTAAGACAGATAAAGCGTGAGTGGTAGAGCACCAAAGGCCCGCCCATCCCGACTCCGTCCTTTCATTGGTCGAGAGAGACAACACGTCCGGGGAGAGCAAAGCGTCTCGCCCCTTTTCTAGCCGGACTCCGCCTTTGCGAAGGGTGGGGAAACCGGAGTTGGACCTGTTGACGAAGTCCCGCCCCTCGGGAAAACTCGCGTCCTCTCCGGGGCTCCTAGAATGCGAGCGATCACGTCACTCCTGAGGCTACGCCGCTCCGGACCCGCAGCATGCGCTCTGCCGCACTCCGCGAGGCCGGGCCCGGCAGGGCCGAGGCCGGGGGCCTGGGATGCTCGCGCGCACCCCGACAAGAGGCTCAAGGGCAGCCCCGACCCCCAGGGCCGCCCGATCCCGCCACGCTCACGCCTTTCCCGTCATTCTTACAGGTCTTCAGAAGTGAGTCAGATGACCACGGAAGGCATGAATTTCCCCAACCACAGAATGAATATTAGAGCTGAAAGGATCGCCTTGTCTGGGGACTTGTTGAGGCAACTTGGTCCCAGAGATGCCGGACTTTTGCTATTATCATGGAGATTATTGTTCTTCTGAGGAATAAAATCAAACTGAGCATTTAGCGAAGTCTAGTAATTAGCAGCAGCGGGGGGGGGGGGGGGGGGGGGCAGTGGGGGCCTTGCCAGGGTTGCCTTAACTATACGGACAGGTGCTCTCCTCCATTCCTGCCCTCCAGGCAAAGTGCTAGGCTCCCAAGGTCTGAAGCATGGGATTCTGGACTGGAAACAATCTCCGAGGTCCCTCAGTCTGAAGCCTGGTGAAAATTAAGCTTCATGGAACACAAGAGCACACATCCAGGGCCCTAGCTGGACATCCCTGAAGCACCTGCAATTCAGACAGTGTAGGCCGGCAGTCCCAATGCCTACACAACCCAAACGGCTTCCATCTCTTCTCCGGCTACCAAGTGTGGCGGGGACCATTCGAAGCCTATCATATGATGACTGTGCATAGGGAAGTGACACAAAAGCTTATCTGTCAAATGCCTCAGCAAGGAGACCTATTTTAGCTCAAACGTTTTGCCAGAAATGGAATTGGAGAATGAGAGGAAGAGGGAGAGTGTTGTGAAACCGTTCTGAAACAAAACTTCAGTCCCCAAGTTAAAGTATCATTCTACTTCAGATCTGTCTCTCCCTTAACTATAACAACCAACCTACCTTGCCCCCTCCAAAAAACTACCCCAAACCCAAAACCACCTAAAACCAAAAAAAACCTGTCCCTTAAAAACCAAACCCCCCAAAAGCAAGCTAGAAGTAAAAATTCCAGTTTAGTGTCTGCAAATAATTTTTCTCTTCATAATCTTACCTAAGGTTATGATTTGAGAAGTTTTTAGCACTTACAAAATAACCTAAGATACAGATTTTGATCCATCTGTAATCTCTGTAGGCTTCCTGAATTATATAATAAAAACTTCAAAATAACTTGTCTCAAGACATACCTGTAACTTAAGACCTTTCATCATACAAAGCAAAATTAATTATATGAAAACATTTTCCCCTAAAGAATGAAAAAAATCACTTATATTAATTAAATTTACTTACAATCTGTTCTCTAAATAAAAGTGGGCCCTTGCAAATTTGTTCAGCTTTATAGGCACTACCAATAAAGCTTAAAAAAGAAGACATCAATTCCCAAACCACTGGCTGACCAAGAAAAACAAATATATTTTTCCATTTCTTGAATAATTTCAATTGTCAAAGATTTGGTAGCTACTAAATTTTGGACACACACAGACAAAACAATCCAAGAATCCATTGTTGAAAAGATTTTTTTTTTGAAAAATAATTCTTTTCTGTGTATGTTAATAAATTTGTAGTTAACATTGGGAAAAATCAAAACAAAAAATAAACCACACAAAATGGAAAAGAGAAAGACAAAGGCTAACTCAAGGCAGCTACTGGAAATTAAAAAAATTTCAGGACTATTATTATATACTAAACTAAACTAGAACTGTATTTTATTAAAAAAAAAAGGGGGTGGGGATTAGATCAAGACAGGTAGTACTTACACTCCCTGTTTTGTAGTATTACTCTACAAGCAAAAGCTAGAAGTTTTACAAAGGGTTTTGGAAAGTGTATGGTGCCATCTACTGGAAATGAAGCAATTATTAAATATAAAACATGATGGAATTTCTAACTGTTAGACATTTTTATTCAAAACATGTGTTTTAGATGTGTTACAACTAATAGCTTAAGATAAATATAAAGTAAAGCTTTAAAAATACCCTAACATAATGAGGAGTCTTGTTTAATTTTTCTATTTATATTCTTAGCATCTTGCCTTGGGCATAGTAGGCACCTAATATTTTTCAAACATTTCAAACATAATTTTAAGGTAAAAATAAAAGTATGTATAAAAGCAATCTTTTTATAATAGATTATTTCAAGATTATTAACCATTATCTTTGTAGTATTTTTTGAATATGACTTTTCAAGAAGACTTAAGGAAATATTTAGAATTATAGGATCTGAGAATTGGATAGCCTTAAAGGCTATCTCTAATCTAACCTACCGCTCAATGTAGGAATCTTTCCTACAGTATATCTGAAGAATGGTCCCCTAGCTTCTGTTTGAGCAATTTGGTTGTAAAAAATTCACTCCTTCACAAGGCAACCCATCCCATATTCAGAGAGTTGTTAGAAATTTCTCCTTTATCTTAAGTTGAAATTTATCTCCCTATGGCTTTGACCCAGTGTTCTTAATTCTGTGCTCTTGAACAACATAAGTATATTTTCTTCTCCATGCTAGAGCTTCAAATATATTTTACAAACAGGGTTAGCCTTACACATAGGCAGAGTAAGTGGCCATATAATGTAATCTGATGTTAAGGATCTCAAAAGTTTCTTATGTATATAAATAAGATCTTAATCTGGGATTTATGACCACTAGCCCTGTCTTCTTTTCTGGAAAAATCCCATTTTAAAATATTTTATCCCACTATTCTTATGCCCATTATTCTTATATATTGATGAATTTGCCTTTTCAATGGTGCAGATTATCACCCATTCATGTTTTCTCCTCTTGTGTTATTCTTTTCCAGATTCTTACAAAAATCTTTCATATAGGATCTAAACAACTTTCTAGAGGTATCTGCTCATTCAAAGGATCAAGGGATCCTGTATACATTAAAGGGCATTCATTTAGTATAAATCCCATATTTTGCTTTTTAAAATACTATAATAGATAATAAAGTACCAAAAATAGAAATTTAAACCTATGAAAAATAAAGTTCCAAGAAATATCAAAATTAGAGTAAGTAGTAATCTAATGAATAAGAATTAGAAGACTGTAATCTACAAAAAAAGATAATCCTAAAGTGAACATTTTGACTGCTAAAGAAAATTCACAACGCTAGCCTATATTTTGTACATCTATAGCATATCTGTATTATATAAATACAACAATGATTCTTGTTGAAAAACCTGCAGTAATATGGCAACAAGGCAATATTAATTCACTGTGCGTCCTGCTTTTTTGGTTGCAGAACATATGATCATTGTAGACATATGCCTAAACTGGGTTAAGGAGGAGGCAATCTATTACCTAAGACACAGTAGTAAGTATATGAAGGGAATGTTGGGTATAATCTGCGACACATACCATAGAATTTAATTTAGGAACATAGATTTTTTAGGAATGGATAGGTAAGGTGTTCATGATTTGTACTTTCATTTTCTCATCCTTGCTATTAACTATTAACCTACTATACTCACTCTACCACCTTTCTCAATGAATTTAGCAACTGGCTCACATTTCTTCTCCTTGTCCCCTACCATAATTTTCAATATTAATGTATGTCCAAAACTGCATTTATTATCTTTTCACCTAAACTCTTCCTTCTGTTTTCATTATTTCTAGCAGTGGCACAACCAATTTTCCTTCTTTCACCTAATTCTATCAGTTACCAAGTCTTGTTGATTCTAACTTTGCTGTATTTCTGTTTCCCCTTCCCTTCCCATATCACTTTCTTACGGTATGGTTACATCATCATACTGGTCTCCATCTACTAGACTCTCTAGTTTATATAAAGTCTTTCTAAAATGAAGCATTCATTTCCAAAAATGCATTAAGTAGCCAGCAATATGCAATGTGAACTAGAATTATTAAGGCAGGGAGGCAAATTTGATCTGAGTCTTGGAGGAATGTAACAATATGACTCATGGCTGGAATATGACCAGGGAAGGGTATCCTTGATTCAAAAGGAACAGTTTAGATAAAGGAGATAATGGAGCAAAAGGATCTATCATGAGTCATTCTTGACTTTTCCTTCTCCTTCAACCCTTTATATTCAATCAAGTCATATTGCCAAGTTATGTTGATTCTACCACTACATCTCTCACATGATTAATTTATTAATTCTTATTTCCATTCACAGAACTTCTATCCTAGTTTGGGTCCTCATTACCATTCACAGGAACTACTGTAATAATCACTTAATTGGTTATGTTGCCTCCATTCTGTCCTCCTTTCCTATTTGTCTTCCATAAGCTGCCAAACCATTATTTCTATATCATAGATGCAACCATGCCACCTTTACTCAAAAATTTCAATGACTCCTCCCTTCTCTAGTAAAATATAAAATCCTCATACTGACCTAAGTCTGTCTACAACTTAAATTATATTTTTATACCTTTCTGGTCTTATTTCATCATGTAGTTTTGGTGATAGTCAAACTGGTCTGTTAGTTGTTTCCTGTGTACAGTATTCTATCTCCTATCTATGTGACTGTGTACAAGAGTTCTCCATATCTGGAAAACATTCCCCACCTTCCTCCCCTCTGCTCCACAGAATTCTTACCTTCCTGAAAAACACCAAGGCCATGCTACCTCGTAAATGAGGACTTTCTGTCTTCCCCACTTACAAGGATGCTTTATAGGAATTTTCTCCTTCTTGAAATTGTTGTTTCATTGTGTCAAACGGTGACTCCATTTGGGGTTTTCTTGATAAAGATACTGGATTGGTTTGCCATCTCCTTCTTCATTTGACAGATGAGGAGCTGAGACAAATAAGGTTAAGTGACTTGCCCAGGGTCACAAAGCTATTAAATGTCTAAGGATGGATTTGACCTCCGGAAGATGTCTTCCTGACTTCACACCTGGTGTTCTATCTATTGTGTCACCTATTTGCCCTTCCTGAAATTACTCTATTCATTTATATGTATGTATAATGTGTATTCCTCCAGTAGAATATAATCTCCTTGAAGGTAGGAACTGAATTACTTTTGTATTTCTATCTATAGTGCTTAGTACAATGGTTTGCACATTAGTAGGTGCTTCAAAATATTTGCTGAATGAATTAATGAAGAGTAAAGAATTACATGAACTAATAGGATGAGAGAAGGACTAAATTTGGATGAAGACAGGAAAAAAATAGAAGCAGTCAAAACAACACTTCTAAATCGTCTGAGAACTCTGACGCTGGAGTCCTTTGCTACATTCCCAGGTTTAATATGGCTATTTTGGTAAATCAGTTTTGCATAACCCAACTCACTCTAGCATCAGCCCACTCAAGTCATCAATGCAATAACTGATTTAAAAACATATACAATAAGAGGGAATTAAGAAGTAGAATAATTTTCTGACTTCAAACACAAATGGATACATATTTTCTATACATACATGATTCATGGATTAACTTCCTAGGAAACCACAAGTGGTTGGGGAAACTAATATGTGAGAGAAAAGGTGTGCAAAATTCTCCAGGCCTCTCAGTGTGTCTTCAGGGACTAGTCTGGAGAATTACTTTTGCACTGGCTCTGGCAACAAGTTGCCAGTTCTTTGCATAGAGTGAATTAGATGGGCACTCTGAGTAGAGCTAAAGGGCTGTCATCTTCTATTTGACAGACAGTGGTCCATGATATCTGGCTCCTCAGTTTACTTCTGCTTACAGCTGCTCAGATCCACTCTGGACCTCCCTTTTGATTCAGCCTCCTTATCCCTTATAACTATTTTTCAAACTCTCCCCTCTTTCTCTTCTCATCTTTTTCCATATTTCCAATACCTGACACATTGCCTTACCCCAATATACAAATCTTTCAGAATTCTGACATCCTAAAGCTTTCTAACCCCTTTCATAATTGTGGGCTTTTGAAGCTGTGTTGAGCCCTCATTAAAGGAGACATCCCATTACTCAATACTATAAACACTTCAAAAATGTTTTTTTTCTTCCTTCCTTCCTTTCTGTTTTCAAACCACCCAAATAGTAGAATATGGATGTCTTCATAGAATGACAGAATCTGAATTGGAAATACCTGGAAATCATCTGGTTCAGGCCACATCAGGAACAAAGAATCTCATCTACATCATCTCTGATAAAGGATTTTTCAGTAGCCACATAAGGCTGTCATGCAAGTCTGATAGTCTACTTTTTGCTCTAGCGAGTCTTAAAGGTACCAGACAGTTGCTGGACTTTTCTTTCAAAGAAAAGACAATTAATAAAAGTTATTTTTCTGTCTAGTCTGACCCACCTGCTCTGGCATCACTTCTCCTTCTTCATGGTTTTGATCTTATAGTTAACAAGTTCCAGAAGGCTTTCCTCTATTTGTCAATTCCTTGCTCTGTGGTCCTTCTACAGTGCTGTTCATCCATCAGGCCCAGCATCTGCTTTCTCAGATCCTATCCCAGACAGCTAAGCTCCTGAAGGAAGCAAAGCTGTGGCACCATGATGTCTGTGTCTACTATAGCTTCATGTTACTGAACTTCAGTTCATGAAAATACTTTTGTCATCCTGCACTCATGACATCTCCTCTCAAGTCCACTGCCCACAAGATACGCTATATGTGCCTTGAACTCCTGTCTGACACTGAGGTCACCCCTCCTAAGCTGCTCCTCTTACCTCAGAATGAACCTCCAGTCTTGGAGGAGATGATCCTCCACTTGTTCTCTTGATTCCATCTCCCATTCTCCTCCAAGAGCTTGCCCATTGAACATTCCTTTTTTGCTCATGTTCAGTTTCTCTTTATCTACTTGATCCTTCCCCGATCCCTAGAAACTTGTTCAGGTCTTCTCTACCCTTTAAAAAAACAAAAATTCCCTTGACCCCAGTCAGTTGGTCAGTCAGTCAACAAGCATTGTATTCATTCAGTATTTGCTTTTGTGTTGTGCTTTGTGGTAAACATTAGAAAGCCAAAGAAAGACAAAAGTCTCTGCACTCCCACTCTCCTACCATCCTAAAGCTGACTCTTTTTTGACTGATAAATTCAAATCAAATTAGATAATCTTCATAGAGTGCTAAGCCACATCTGGCACACTTGTTCTCTTCTCCCTAAGCTACTAGAACACCATCTACATTCATTTCCATCATTATGCCACCACCCATTCTTTCTGAATTCTTTGTCCTAGAGAATGATCATCAGAATGGGAACTAAAAAACAGAGATGACAGAAAAGGAAAAGTAGGACAGAAAGAAATAAGCATTTATACTAAGTATCATATGTAAGCTATGTAATATAGGACCTAATATGTGGCAAGCACTCTTTATAATTATTATCTTATGTGATTCCTATAACCACCCTGCAAGGTAGGCCCTATTATTACTTTGTCAGGTGAGAAAACTGAAGCAAACACAGGTTAAGTGCCTTGAACAGGGATCCATGACTAGTGTCTATGTCTACTACCAGATTTGAAATTGGATCTTCCTGATTTAGGAAGTCTGTGAGTTTGTGATTTCTGTAAAAAAAAAAATCACAGGGAATGATAGAGGGCTAGCTGGCCTGAAGACCAGCAAATATCCTGAATTTTTAAAAAGGGAAGGAAGGGGGAATAAACTTTATATAGTATCAACTAAGTGTTAGGCACTATTCTAAGCACCACATAAATCTTCTCATTTGATCCTCACAACAATCCTACAAGTAAAATGTTATCATCCCTAAATTACAGTTGAGGAAATTGGTTCTCCTAATTCTAGACCCAGTCACCTGGGCTGCCAATAAAAGAGAAAGGCAGTGTATTCTTCAAGCACAAACCTATAATAAGCCTGGCAAAAAACCTAGAATATGTTAATAAAAGGGAAATGTGTGGACACATGGAAAGGGAAGTATGGGTTCACTATGAACAAGATTAAACATTAGACAAACTTCATTTCCTTTTCTGACAGGATATTGGACTGAACAGATAAAAAATATGTCGGGGTAGAGCATACTCAGATGTTAGTTTAGCAAAGCATTTTCAGAAAGTCTCATATAGCCAAAGAGGGTCAATGGGAAGGAGAGAGTAGGCTGATAGAAGAGATGAGTGGATTTAGAACATTTAGGACTAGAGTTGATGGGCTGATACCATCTTGGCAGAAATCCTTGACAATGGTATGCTTAAGGATTTTGTCTTTAGAAATGTTTAGTTTAACATTCTTTATCAGTGATCTGGATGAAGAAATAGCTTGCTTATCAAATCTGCAGATAACATCAAATTAGGATGCATAGTCCATATGCTGGGTGACAGAATTGGTTTCCAAAGAGATTTCAACAGGCCTAAGTGGAAAGCTGAATTTGATAAGGGGAAATTTAGTTGGAAGAAATAGAAAGTTCTTCAACATGGGCTAAAAAAGAAATCAACTGCACAAGGAGTTATGGGTTAAGGAAGTCATGCATAATCAAGTATGGGAAATCATGGCTAGGTACCAATAGATGTGTAAAAAGTTAGCAGTAGTTTTAACATCATCAGGCTTGTTGCTTAGGAATGTTATTTTAGTAGTTATAATAAAGATGGAATGGGAGAAAAAAAGATTGAAGACCAAATAGGAATCTGCCATGAAGTGGTCTGGGCTTGAATTAGGATGACAGTCTTGTAATGGAGAGGGAGACACAAACAAGACGGATACAACAGATTTAAGAGAAATTGTGGAAGAGAATCAGTGCAGCTTAGCAAATGACTGAATGTTAAGGGTAAGGAAGAGGAATGAGTCTGGAATGACTGAAGTTTCAGTGAAGACTGGGAGAATAGTGACATCATCAAACATTAGGGAAGCTTAGAGGAAGGATAAACTGGGGAGGGAGGGAATTATTAGATTTTGGAGGGGGTATATTAAGTTTGAGATGTATATGGAACTTCCAGGATACGAATAAGCTGTCTTAAGACAATATATAAATGACAATTGTCATTTTGAGAATTCTGCAAATTTTATCACACTTCCAGTGTCACAGAACTAAAACTAGTAGGATTTAGGGCAAGGAATTTCTGATCAAACATAACCGGTATCCTTCTACAATGCTCTAAGCCAATTCAACTGTATCATTATGGTGCTAACATTTAGAATTGGGGAAAGCAGTGGGTGGACCAAATTGGAATACAGGTGGCCCTAGTATGGTAACTAGTTCTGATACTACCTGGGTAACTTCTTTGCATCTTAGTTTCTTTTTGTGTCAAATGAAGGAGCAAGATTAGATAATCTCTAAAGTTCTTTTCCCAGTTCTAGGGGTTTATTATTATTCTTGGAGAAATAAATCTAGAAAACAGGGCAGTGGGGGGGGCTTTGTTTTATTTTTAAAATTTAGTTCATAACTTATCTATTTCTGAGTACCTTGTTCTTAATACATATAAAAGTTTAAAAGTGTAAGGTTTAACATCAAATTTAGCTTCACAACTTTTCTGAGTATCTTGTTCTTAACATGTATAAAATTTTAAAAGTACAAAGTTTAACATCAAACTTTGTAAGTTCTTTCATTACACACTTATTATGGACATGGGAGAATTCAAAAGAACACAAAATAATTATAGTCTCAGATGAAATTCCTGTAAAAATGAAAGGTTGGGATGACATTTTAGAAGTTTGACTCTAAAATTCTATAGTTCTGATCTTATGTTTTTGTTTTTCTTTGGAGAAGTTGTTTTTTAAGTTATTTTTCTAACTTTCTTCTACTCAAGTCTCATTTCAATAAGCAGGGAGTGGAGGTGACTTGGGGTTTCTAATAATTACACTGATGGAAGATAAGCACTCAAAGAGTCTCACATAAGATGGGAAAAGCTTTGAGGACAGGGCTAACAACATACTCTGTACCTAATGAGCTAAGACCACTGCAACTCATGAAGTCAATCTAAGGAGCTGTGGAAAGGCTGTGCTTTGCATTTATTCAAGAGGTAGTCATATCAATTATTTTTTATGAACATTTACTCAGCATGATTCTGCCCTTATGACCCATCTTAGAAAAAATAGAAGCTCCAGTATAACAACTTCATTGGCATATAACAGCATTCAGACTCTAGTGCAGGGGTATTTAGATTTGGAGGTGCACCAATCTCTAAGGAATACACAAATTTCAGGGGTTCTGTTAAACTTGAAGAAAATAAATTTTATATTAATTTTCACTCACTGAAATGAAACATTTCTTTCAAATATAATTCAAAAAAAGAATTAACCCTTGCTCTAGTGCACAACTAGAAAGGGAGAAAAATAGAGCTGTTTGGTCTCTCTTTAGACAGTTCTATCTGGATTGGTAGCTAGACTTCCTTTTTAAAAAACAACAAAAGCAGAAACAAAAAAATCTAAGACTGGCATTATCAAGTGAATGGCTAGCATTTTGCTATAGGATATACTTGAAATACCTTCTTATTCAATGGGTCCAACCTAACACTGTCAGTTCTAAATTGTCTTTATTAACAGGAATAGGATACAGAATACAGAGTTTGGTTTTTAAGAAGCATCATGATTTTTCACCCAGAAAAGTTATCATTCTAACTCAAACATTATTCTGCATTCTTAAAGTATGCATAAATTGATAATCATGGAAGCAGTAGAAAGCAATACCGAGTGGGAAAAGCTTCCGGAATTAATATCTGGCACTGGCTAATTCATAAATGGACAATAAATGAATGGTAAAAGTTTTCTGTCCTTGCATTTGGATATCTGAAAGTATGTAAAAATATTCAATTCAAAATTCTATCACTATAATCTATCAAATTAAACTACAAAGACAGTACTGAATGGGATGACTTTTTTATGTTGGTAAATAACTATATATTCAATTCTATGAAATAATGATATGGGATATTTTCCATCTTTAGGACTTTAAGGGAGGTAGGCACATCATTTTATTTTTCATGGAATATACTTCCATGGATTATACTTTAAGAATTACTATCTGCAGTCAAACCTTAATACGAACAGAATCTCAGGTTCAAAGTTCCACAGGAAGATATTTAACAATATATTTAAGATCTAACAATGGATACTGCAAAAATCAAAACACTCAAAATGCAAAAATTATAAATGGGAAAGTCATTCCACAAAAATTAATCTTGGCGAACAGTTAGTGGCACAGTGGATAGAATACCAATCTTGGAGTCAGGAAGTCCTGAGTTTTCTGACCTCAGACACTTACTAGCTGTGTGATCCCGGACAAATCACTCCTATTGCCTTGCCCAAAAACCCAATTAATCTGAGATACTTTTCAATTAAATGATTGGTTAAGCAATAATGTTCATTATTGTCTTGGTCTTGGGGTCCAGGTGAAAGGGAAGTAGGTCTCTGGAGTCAGAACTTGAGTTGACTAGAATGGTCCTGCCCATCAAGAATGGGGTTATTATGGTCAAGTCATGAGGCATTTCTAAACCTTAGTTTTTGCACTAATAAATGATAATTGTACAATTTGCTTGTAGTATGTACCAGAATGGAGGAAGATGTTGAGATCATTTGGTGTGCTACAAAAATGGACCAGGCAGGAAGTGATGAAGTTCTGAAGTCTGTTGGTAGCAAGGAAAGTAGAGATAATGATGAATGAGAGGGAAGAGTCAGTAAAAAGCAAAGAGTCAGAGGTTTCAAACAGTAGGGATAGGGCAACAGCAGTACTATCACTGAAGGGGCAGGGAAAAAAGAAAGGAAAATAAGTTTTATTAACATTTTGAATATCAAGGGCTAGAGAGACAACTGTTCATCAGCACTAAAGGACAGGGTAGGAAAAAGCAGAAAGGGCTGGAGATGTAGTCTTGTGAATAGCCTACATGATATAATGTAAAATATGGGAAAGTAGAGTTCATCATCAGGAAAAAAAATTCTTGCTGGAAGTTTATGTTTAGGGGGCAGAAGAGGTAGAGGCAATTGTTTAGCAGACAATATAGCAGTGGTCAGAGAGGCAGAAGGAGAACTACTAGGGTATATTATCATCTAAGTCATGTGAAGCAGTTTTCAAAAGCTGGAGAAGTGCTGAAGATGATGAAGATGAAAGAAAGCCCATTTGGATCTGAAAATTGCCAGGTCATTTAGAATAGTAGTGGAAATGGAAGTTTGAGATGAGAGGGTGTGGTGAGAAACTAGAGGTAGTCAGTGTAGGCTATTCTTTCTGTCTGGCAGTAAAGATGAAGAGATATGATAGACTGAGAGGGCAGCAGGAAGAAATGAAGGTGGTTTTTAAACTAAGAGAGATGTGAGTTGTTTGTGGGGCTAGAAAAAAGGAGATTAGTAAAGCAAAGTCCTAGAGGCATCAGGACATGAAAACTGCAGTCAGGTAGGTCAAAACTGCCAAGAAGGAAGGCTATTCTATTCTCCAAGTAGAAAGAAGGGAAAGAGAATAGGTAACAAGAAAGAATTCTGGAAGCTACAGTAGCCTTTCTCAGTAATAAACAATGAATAATCAAAGTATTTTATCATCTTTTTGATTTAATAAAGCTTCAATTTTCTTGAAGGATTTTGCAAGGAGAAAAAATCCATATCTAAAGTAACAGGACATAAAGGTGAAAGCTCATACCTCCAAGTTTAATTAATTCTACTGAAACATATATTGTCATTCCATTAAAAACAAAAATAAAGATCTATTTTATCTCTAAATACTATTGAATTGTGTTGCTAGTGCCAATGGTAACTATATAATGACTATCTAAAACTGACGTTTAGGAAAACATGAAATCTCAACACACCCTATAACCTAAATTGACCAGCCTGAAACCCAGAGAGAGATCACATTATCAAAATACAGATGCCACAATTTAATTCTATTTAAAATCCCAAACTAGATTCTTCCTCCTATTCCTTGGACAATCAGAAGCATAGATATATTTCTTGGATCAAATTTTTCAGTGATCAAAATATTTGAACCATAAAAAGAAATTCTTTATTTTGGACAACTTGAATCCAACAACAGATTATTAAAAAAAAAAAAGTCCAGTGGGTAGGGGTGGGAAAAGGTGTCCATGAAGCAAATGACTCACACAGGATTAGAAATAATTGAAATAAGTTTGAAAAATTCCTGAAATGAGATTTTTTTTCCTAAAAGAAAGAAGTAAATCTTTCTTCCTTTGAGGCAGGGCAAGCATTCCGAGACACTTCATAAATAAGATTATCTTGCTCTTCAGGAAGAGAGAAGAGACATCCTGTTTTTGATATACAATTAAATATACTATCCTCTGTTGTGACCAAGTGGTGGAGAAATCACTCTTCAACAGTACAATCTAGACATCAAGCAATAAAATCCAAAGGTCTGTTGAATCCACCTTTTCTATTCATATATTGCCTGTGATGGGAGGAAAAAATTCGATGTTGTTAAGAAAAGCATTCTTATAAGACTAAAGTCAGTGGTTGTGTTCAATATATTCTTCAAGTTTGTGATGAGGCACTATTCAAAAATAGCTTAATTCTTAACAAAAAGAGAAAAAATTACCCAAGTCAAAGTCTATCAGAAAAATTACCCAAGTCAGAGTCTATCAGATTTCTTTAAAATATAAAACATAAATCATAATAGAAGAAAACTCAAGAGGAGGACAGCAGCAAAGGAAAAGGAAGGAGACTTCAAGGTCATCTCAAATAAAAATTCAAAATTCATATTAACTTTAAATAAAATTCAGAAAAGTTTAAAGAGGTATACAAGAATTTAACAATGGATTGGATTGATGATTAAAGAATGCTATGGCCAAATTTAGAATTATAAACTCTAAATTAATCTGAATGCTTCCTTCCTCCTTTATGCACTTTGTAATAAAAGGGAAAAGCAAGATTTCTAGTATTACAATGTGTCTCCACTGAGTACCAATATACCAGTACACTAGTACAGTGGTCATAAAAATATGCAAATCTATTGGTTATTTGAAGTCTTTACTTTAAATCAACATATAACCCAATTTATAAAGATAGTTTTCTAATAACTGGTCATTTTCAAAGATAAAATTAAAGGGGACAAAATTTGAAGGGCTAGAATTGGGTTATAGGTGAGGAATGGGGGAAGGGGGAACAACAAGGGGGGGAATAGGGGGAAGGGGGAAACAAGCAAATATTCAACTGTAAATCATGATGCAACTCTAAAATGTCAAAATACAAGAAAGAGCACCCCACATATAAACTGGGAACAACTACAGTGGACTAGGCTTTAAGTTTCTCCAAATGATTATCCTGGAACAGAAGTGTTTCTTTCTGATATGTAATATATTATTAGCTTAATCACAACAAAGCTAGGAACCTATAGTATAGATTGGGAAAATATACATACCTGTACTTCCTCTTCTGAGACACATTTATGGCATATGCATTTACAGAACCATCAACTTTTTTCCCCTGAAAAAACAGAACATGAAGGGCACAGTAAGTTCTTTCATTAAAGTTTCTTATTGAACTATGAGCTTTATTGGATATTGTAGATCTTCTAGCTGTGGAAAGATTTTTTTTTTTTGGAAGGCAAATGGGGTTAAGTGGCTTGCCCAAGGCCACACAGCTAGGTAATTATTAAGTGTCTGAGACCGGATTTGAACCCAGGTACTCCTGACTCCAAGGCTGGTGCTTTATCCACTACGCCACTACGCCACCCCTGTGGAAAGATTTCTAAGGGGATTGCTAAGGGATAAAGAACAGAGTATTTGTTTATTGCTCCTGGTAGCAATCAGTAGCCAAAGCTAGGTAGTGCAGAGGATAGAATACCAGGCCTGGAGTAAGGAAGACCTGACTTCTAATCTGAGCTGAACTCAGAAATGTACTAGCTGTGTATTAAATGTATCAGTTTCCTCATCTACAAAATGAGATGGAGAAGTTAACAGCAAACCACTCCAGTATCTTTGCTAAGAAAACCCCAACTAGAGTCACACAGAACTGAACCTGACTGAAACAATAACAAAAAGTAATCAATAGTCACAGGTTCCCCCCATTCTATGTTCAAACTTACATGGGAAGTATATTTATTATATTCTTACTATTCATAACTAAGAAACATTTCTCTTTAGAGATCAAACTTAAAAGTTAATTATCCTGCTACTTGATATCATTTCTAGTTTAGGTAGAATAAGTTCTAGGTAAGGGGCAGCTAGGTGGCACAGTGGTTAGAGTAACAGCCCTGCGGTCAGGTGGCCTCCGACACTTAATAATTACCAAGCTAGTCACTTGGGCTAGTCATTTAACCTCATTGCCTTAAATAGATAAAATTTTTAAAAAAGAGGGTCCTAGGTAGACAATGCATATAGTAATTCCTTAATTTATCTGAACAACAACAAAATTATCAGATGAATTTAGAAAGGATTATGAGAATATGACTCCTCTTAGGAACTTATGTATCAAACATCATCTTCAAATTACAGTTATTATATGTTTAGCCAAGTTTTAAAGCTATTGAATTTTACATATGAGATACAAAAAAGTAAACTATCAATGCACTGAATTGACTTAAGTACTTACCCTTTATAATTGTAAAATGCAAATAATTAATATTCTTCTCCATTGTCTACTCTTTTGTCCATTTATGCTTTAAATATCTGTTTGCATCAGTGATATCTGCTTTAGATTATGAACTCCTAGAACACAGGGATTGTGTCTATTTAGAACAGAACTTTGTATAACATCTACTGTTAATACCAGGAATAATACTCATCTTGTGTATGTTGGCATCAAAACAACAAAAAGCATCATTTATTTCCATACTAAGAAAAGTATGTAGACTTTTATGATGATCATATCATATTAGAGAGTTGCTTTATATGGGAAAAGATAGCTGTCAAAGTATTTAAAGCACTGTCATGAGAAAGAATAATGTTTTAAGTTTGTTTGGTTTGGTTCCTGAGAATTTTTAGAATTAGGACAACGTGCAGATGTTGCAGAGGCAAATTTCAGCTTGACATGAGTAAAAACTTCTACCTATCAAAGCTGACCAGAAGTGGAATGAGGTTTGCTATCACTAGAAATCTTCAAAGAAATGTATCTGATTACTTGTCAAGATTAAGATAAAAATTGGAATATATAATTCCCAAAGTCCCTTCCTATTCAAATTAAGGGCTAATACAAAAACCTTCAGGAATACTAAAAATATACCCTCTTTGTCACATATCTTTCTGAAAGCATCACAATCTCTGAATGACTTAGAAGAAAAAAAAATTCACTTTAAGGTCTTCCATCAATTTAGAATTCATTATGTGCCAAGTATTAAGGCCTTGGTTTTAACAGACAAAAAATAAAACACAGGTCTTATTTTCTAGAAATTTATCTTCATCTTATACACACTCTATCTTTCATCTCTGTCTTTGAGGTCTGTCATCCTCTGCCTAGAACATGTTCCCTCTTCACCTTTTCTAGACAATTCCTTTGACACCATCCCTCGGCAACACTTCTTCTTTTGAAGTTCACATTATTATCAAAATTTCCCACTCAATGAGGATTATGATGGTGATTGCCAATAACCCTCCACATTCTCCCAGGGCATTCTCCATCCTTTCTTAAGAAGTCCTCCTTTCCTCCTCAACTCCTACATTTATGTTAGAGATATGCATATTGATATTTTTTTCATCTAATCTGTCAATTCATCAATCTCTTAAATCCCTGGATTTACCCCTTCATTCCACCTCAGTCACAGAATGAGATGGTCACATACTGGATTTCACAAATTTTCATTCCTCTTCCTTAATAAAACAAAACAAAAAAACCCCACAACAACAACCACCACCAAAGACCAAATCTCTTGTTATTTCTCTGACCAAGAGCTCCCATCATTACATCTTCTTAAACCTCTTCTTTGCCCTCCTTCAATCCTCCCACTCCTCAGTAATTTCTTGAGTCATTAACCCTACTCTGCTTTCACTTTTCTTTCTCTTCCCAATTCCAACCCTATAGTTAACTAATTCAACATCACATTATCCAAACCTTAGCAATGAATTATTTTCACCATTTGCTTCCTTCACTCTTATACTACTGAAGTGGACTAGAGGGTATAGAACTAGAGAAGTCACAAGAATGCTGACTAGGAACACTATACATTCTTGTTATACAACTTCAACTGGGACCTCACTACAGCAAGACAATGCTTCTATTGCTTTGTATCTGGTTGCCATTAACCTCACTTTCCATAGAATTAATTCATTTAAGAATGGATTATGACAAAACGATTGCTCCCTTCTCTCTTCAAGTCTCCCACACATCCTCCTGCCCACCTCTCTGCTGAAAATCTCAATTTTCATTTTGCTGAAAAAGTTGAGGCCAATTGAATTCCTTCTTCTCTTGTTCTCATCTCAAAACATCTTGATATCATCTGTCACTCTCTCCTCTTTCCCCCAGTTTCTCAGAATAAAATGACACATCTCTTTACTAAGAACAACCTCTCTGCATTTGAGCCTATCCTTTCTGTATTTCTTGATAAGACTGCAACTTCAAACACCACTCACCTCTAAAATTCAACCTCTCCCTACTTTCTTGTTCCTTCTGACACTTAAAAACCCAAGTTTTCTCTATCCTTAACTAGTCTTTATTATCTCTTTAAGTTATCTAAATCTTCCCCCCCTTTTAAGTCAAAAGTTCCAAAAAAAACAAACAAACAAAAAAACAAAAACCCTAAACTAATTCCTTTTCTTCTCCCTTCCCTAAACCTTGGCAATCTGGCTTCCTAAACACTTTATTCAATTAAAATTATTCTTACCCAAGTTTAAAATGTCTCCTAAGTGCTAAATGAAATAGCTTTTTTGTCCTATGTGATCTCTCTGCTGAATATGACATTCTTTCTCAATTCCTTGACACTACATACACTTGGTTCTCTTCTAACCAATATGGGTTCCTTCTCTACATCTTTTGTTGTCTCATCATCCATATTCCTCTCTAATTTCGTAATATTCATATTACTCCGTAACTAGCTATTCCTGAAAGCTCTCAATTTCTCAGTTCCTATGGGTTTAATTACCATTTACATGCAGATTACTTCCAAATCTATATATTTAATCCTAGTCTCTTTCCCTGGATTTCAGGCTCACAAAACCAATGAGATATTTCAAATTGGAGATATTCCAAACCCAGTATGCTAAAAAACAAAGTTCAATATGATCCCCTCCCCCACTCCATGAGTTGACTATTTTCCTAAGTCCCATTGGCCTATATTTTCCCAAATTTGGATAGGAAACTATCCATCAGCACATATGCCTAGACTGTTAATTAGTCTCTAGATCAGGAGAGGAAAAAGTAAAAAATCCACCACTGACAAGTTCCAAAACACTCAAAATTCAGTTAGCTTAATAAATTGTGGACCAAAAACTATGAGACATCAGTTCTGGGAACTAAAAGTACAGTTTTAATATGTAAAACAGTTAGAAAGGTTTTATATAGGTCCCTATTATCTACTATGACAAATACCTAATAAGTATAGTACATATAGAAGTAGTATTATTTTTTTGTACTGTAAGAGAAGTTAAAGAAAGTATTATATGGAAGTTATCAGCAAATGAATTAAATCAACACTTGATCCAACCATTGTAGATCCATTCATAAAAGAAAGAAAAGATATAACAAATCAGCATCATTGTCTCCTCTCTGACACCAAATTTAGAACAAACTCAATACTTCTAAGAACACAATTGAATTTTCACACATTTCTTTAGACACAAATATGCTCTGCGCCACCTATAGGTTTATAATGATGGTCTATAATAATAGTTAACATTTATATAGCTTCATTATTACTGATTCTCAGGACTGTACATATATAATATCAGTTATAAGATACAAGCAGTTTATCTTCAATTTTGATTGCTAAAACGGCAAATTTACATCACCCCCCCCACATAAACATACAGTTCTACCCTAAATTATATAAGTACAACTATAATACATAATGATAATAGACTGTGTTTGTATCTTATTTCCCAAAAACCAATAAGCTCATGAGTACAGGGACCATGTATTATTAAGCAAAAGCACAGGAAAAGGAATTTCATTTGTTAAAATGAAATTTACTTAGGTGTGTATAAATTGAAGCTCCCAGGAGATTGTAAAAGGTTCCTGCATGTAAGAACTGAATTTTTCTTTTCATCTTTGTATCCCTAATAGTATATATTATATGCACCTAAAGTTTGTTGAACCTAACTAACTTAACTTTTCAAACGGATGTTGTGAGAATTAATTGCAATATTGAGAAAGTATTGTTGATAATGGTAAAGCTGAACGTTACTGTGGCAAAAACCAATATTTCATTGTAACATAAATGTTAAGTTAGATATCTGGTATTCCTTAAATATCCAACAATGTGTTCACTTAAAAAATGAGCCTGTCCAACAGGGGAATAAAAGGCCTCCTCACAGTTGATCTTGGGATTAGGCAGAGTCCAAAAGCACAATATATCCAAGATTCAGGTTATAAAGTTAAAAAAAAAAAGGAGAAAGCTATTTTAAAAGCAAGACTATATTTTGGAGAAATTAGGATTAACAATGTGTGTGTGTGTGTGTGTGTGTGTGTGTGTGTGTGTGTGTGTGTGTTTTGGTGAGGCAATGGGGTTAAGTCACTTCACCGAACTAGTTAGTATGAAGTGTCTGAGATTAGATTTGAACTTGGGTCCTCCTGAATCCAGGCCCAGTGCTCTATCCAATGCATCACTTAACTGTCCCTAGTTAATGGTTCCTTGATTGTAAAAACAATTTGATTTTTGACTATTGCATTAAAATATCTACAATAAATTAACAATATCATTATCCTATACCAAAGAATTAAATTCCATCTTCCTAAACCCATTTTAAAAAAGGCTATTTGGTAAAAATCATCAATCTAAGAAAAAAGGCTAAATATTTCTAAAATGCAAAATTATAGACTTCAAATTTTTTTCTTTCAAAAGTATATGCAAAAAAGATATTTAAAGATACTTTGTAGAGTTTTTCATCCTCAAATGAGAAATAAAGATTTTCTTTCCATTCATGTAAATATTTGTTAAGTACCTATGTGTTGGCACTAAGACTATAAAAAGAACTGACAAATTCCTCTTCAAGGAATAATAATATATGATGTAATAGTAAGTATATGTAATTAATAATAACATATGATATGTGCTAAGTAATGAGGATAAAAAGGAAAATGCATTAAGTGCAAAACTGAAGTCAAGAAATCTATGGGAAAAATCATTAGAATGGCTGACAGGGAAGGACTGTAAGACAAAGAATGAAGCATAGCACTTAGTTAATGAAGAAAAGGACTTCTATAGGTGAAGAAAAAGGATGAGAGGAATAGTGTTTCTAGCATGAGGGATAGTTGAAGATAGAGGAAGAGGACAGTGTAGCTGAAAGTATAGAAGCAATGAAATGCTATGAATGAGACCTGGAAAGAATTTGGAACCTTAATATGGATATGGATGGCCTTCAATGTTGGGTTAAGAAAACATTTAAGAATATTGAACTTTAGCATAGAACCTTTAAGGAAAATTAGGGACTGGGGTGAAAATTCTGGAGTAATTTCAATATCTGAAGCCATAAAATTAGATAACAATAGCAGCCTTGTCTTTTCCACCCAGGAGAAGTCTCTGCTTCCAATTGCCAAGATCCTAGTCTAGGCCATTCTTTTTTTTTTTTTTGGGGGGGGGTCCATCAATGCTTATTTCACTCTCAGTATGACTCACTCTTTGGATTTTCCCACCTCTTCAATTGCTACTTCTCACACTCAAACCCCCTTTTCAGCTTCCATTTATGTGTTGTCTTCCTCAATTAGAAGGCAAGTTTCTTGAGGGTAGGGATTATTGTGTTTATTTACATTTGTGCCTTGGTCCTTAATTGGCAAGAAGCAAGCGTTTTTTCAATGTCATATATGTCTTTAAAATGTGTTTTAAAATTTCATAAACTACTTTTCATGGATTATTTCATCTTGATTTTCCCAATTTTATGAAATATTTGTGCCTTGGTCCTTAATTGGAAAGAAGCAAGCATTTTTTCAATGTCATATATGTCTTTAAAATGTTTTAAAATTTCATAAACTACTTTTCATGGATTATTTCATCTTGATTTTCCCAATTTTATGAAATATTAGCTATATTTAACACATCCAAAAATGGGGTCTTAAGATAGGAAACAAAACTTGGCCATGATCAGAGAAAGAGGAGGGATTTGAAGTCAGATCTTCTTGATTCCAAGTCTAGCTGATAACACGAAGATGGCTACGGGCAAAATTCATGTTATTAAAAAAAAAAGCAGTTAAAAAAAGAAGAGCCAGACAAAGGAAAAAGAATAGTTAAAAATGGTAGATAATAAATTATACAAGTCCAGGAGAAAAGAAAAGGAAGGGGGAGATGAACAATGTCAAATACTCCAAATATGTCAAGAGGATGAGAAAGAAAATCAATGGATTTGGCAATGTGTATTGGGAGTCAATGAGGAGGCAATGAGCATAAGTTACTCTTTCTAGAAGGTTGGCAATGAAAGGAAGCCGATAGAATAGGCTGAGGTATTAGCAAAAGCAAGAACTGTTTTGTTTTGCATCCTTTGCTCCCAAAGGCAAAGGACACAGAGAGAAAATTTGGGAAGTAAACTATCTAAAAAGAGTGTATGAGAATTAGATTTGGATTTCTGGACCAGTTTAAAATACAGGAACGATGGACAGGAACTGATCTCACAAATAATTTTATCTTTTGCCTGGTGCTGTACAAATCTAACTAAAAAGGTTTTCCTATAAAAAGGACTCTGGAGAGAGAGCAAAAAATGCTTAGATCTATCTATTAAGCTGGATTTCATAAAGAGGAGCTACTGGGGGTGGAGCCAAGATGACAGCATGAAGGCAGGAATTCCTGGAAACTTGTTTCCCTCCAAAACTCCAAAAGCCGTCAAATTTATGACCCTAGCCAAAATTTAAAGGGTAAAACCCACAGTAAGATGACTGAGTCCAATTCAAGAGCACTTAGAAGTTCCGCAGAAAAGATCTGTTTCACCGGGACCAAGGGTTGGAAAAAGCCACTGTACAGCACAGCCAGGCAGAGTGCCTAGGTCCCTGGGGATGCCTGGGTCCATGGCAGAGGGGGCAGTTTCCAGACCTCTTGGCCCAGAGATCACCGGGAATAGCTTGAAGGGCGGGGGGTGGGGTGGGGTGGGGGTGGTGAGAGAACTCTGCAGCACCAGAGCGAGAGCCAGCCTCAGAGCAGCCCTGCAGTGAGAACCTGCAGCAGGAATCGGGGAAAACAGCCTGCACCTCCAGAGAGCAGTCCACAGGTAAGCAGGTCAGGGAAGACTACAGAGGTCTCTCTGCTCTCTCTGGGGCAGGACAGCTATTTGCCCACACCCAAATCCCGGTTGCAGTTTGGGCTCCCATACCACCATAGCCAAGAAGGGACTCTCCTCACAGCTCAAAGGCAGAGGGCCTGTGGTCTTCCACATACCAAAGCACAGCCAGGAGAGCAGTCAGAGCCTCATAAGACTTTGGAGGAATTAAGGTCCCTGTGGGTTGTCCCAAAACCCCCGAAAGCCTTAAGTGCAGTAGATCAGTCATAGGCTGAGGAAATGAGCAAAAAGAAAAAGAATCTGATCATAGAAAATTACTTTGGTCCCATGGAAGATTCAGAAGATGATAAAATTGAAGTTTCTGTACCCAAAACCTCCAAGAGAAATAGAAAATGGGCTCAGGCTATGGATGAGCTCAAAAAAGACTTTGAAAGCAATTGAGGGAGGTAACGGAAAAATTGGAAGGAGAAATGAGAGCGATGCAAATAAATCATGAAAATCAAATCAGTAGCTTTGTGAAAGAAATACAAAAAAATACTAAAGAAAATATGTTAAAAACCAGTTTAGGCCAAATGGAAAAAGCAACATAAAAGGCAAATGAGGAGAAGCCTTAAAAAGCAGAATTGGCTGGTTAGAAAAGGAGATTAAAAAAAGGTCTCTGAAGAAAATAACTCCTTCAAATGCAGAGTGGAACTAAAGGAAGCCAATGATTTGTGAGAAATCAGAAAGAAATAAAACTATTCTTAAAACAAAATTAGAAGAAAATGTGTGAAATACCTCACAGGAAAAACAACTGACCTCAAAAACAGGAAAAATAATTAAATTTTTTTTTGGTTTACCTGAAAGTCATGACCAGGAAAAGAGCCTAGACTTCATTTTTCAAGAAATAATACAGCAAAACTGCCCTGAGATTCTAGAAGCAGAGGGTAAAATAGAAATTGAGGGAATTCACTGGTTACTTCTTGAAAGAGAAAACACAAGAAAAACTTCAAGGAATATTATAGCCAAATTCCAAACTCCCAAGTCAAAGAGAAAATACTAAAAGCTGCCAGAAACAAACAATTCAACTACTGTGGCTCTATAGTCAGGATTACACAGGATCTGGCAGAATCTACATTAAGGGCTCATAGGGCTTGGGATATGATATTCTGGAAGGCAAAAGACCTTGGTTTACAACTGAGAATCAACTACTCAGCAAAACTGAACATCCTCTTTCAGGGGAAAAGATGGACTTTCAATGAAACAGGGGTCTTTCAAACTTTCCTATTCAAACAACCAGAGCTGAACAAAAAGTTTGATCTCCAAGTACACAACTCAGGTGAACCATAGAAAGGGGTAGATGAGAAGGATTAATTACGAGGAATTTAATGATGCTGAACTGTTTGTATTCTTGCATGGGAAGAAGATACTGATAACTCATATGAACTTTCTCATTTATAAGTGCAGATTGAAGGAGCATATATAGACAAGGCACAGAAAGGAGCTATAGTATAATATAGTAAAAAGATGGAGTTAATGGGTAATAAAGAAAAGTACTGGGAGGAAGAGAAAGGAGAGGAAGAAGGGGTTAAGATATTTCACATAAGAATCAAGAAAGCTTTTTCAATGGAGTGGAAAGGGGGGAAGGCAACAGGGAATGAATGAGTCTTCATTCTCATCGAAAAGGCTCAGAGAGGAAATAACATACACACTTAATAGGGTGTAGAAATCTATCTTACCTTAGAGAAAAATGAGAAGAAAGGGATGGGATAAGGGGGAATGGGGGAGGGAAGGGGAGGGGAAATAGATGATAGAAGGGAGGGAAGATCATGGGAGAGGGTTCTCAGATATACAAACTTTTTAACAGGGACAGGGTGAAAGGAGAAAGAGAATAGAATAAGTGAAAGTGGGAAGGAATAGAGTGGAGGGAAATATAGTTAGTAATAGCAACTTTGGAAAATATATTGAAGCAACTTCTTTGGTGGAATTATGATAACGAAGGCAACTCATCCCAGAGACTGAGCCATTGGAATCTGAACAGACTGAAGTACATTTTTTTCCTCTCTCACTATTCTTGAGGTTTCTCATCTTTTTTTTTGGGGGGGGGGCTCATGTTTACGCTCACAACAAGATTATTGTAATAATATAAAATAAACCAAAAAAGATAAAGAGATGGGGAACTATGTCCTCTTCTGTACTTTCATTCTGTGCATTAAAAATTTTTTTTGATTCTTCTTGTTGGTCCCTTCCAACTCTAAAATTCCATGATGCAGATAGATGAGCAAAGTCAAAGGAACTAGAATTGATGAGATCAAAGTTATCAGTAAAGCAGCTAGCTTTGGCAAGAAAAAGGACTACCTCTTCCTGGGGGACTGGAAGCAGTTATTTTTTTCTGAAGCAAACAGAAAGTCCAGGAGGAGGATCAGAAAAGAATACAGACAAAAACAAAGTTTTAAAAATCTCATATAGAAGTTATTATGTATGTAAAAAATATTTTTAAGAGTGTTACTATGATATTTTGGCAAATATGAGACTCTTCTGTTTTTTGATGTCCTTGATTTATGTCTGCCTAGCAGTGAGACTGCTAGTTCAAAAAGTATGGACATGGTATTGTTGCTTGGTATAATTCAAAATCACTTTTCAGAATGATTGAACAATTTACAATTCTATCAAGAGTGGACCACTGTTAAGCCCATTTAAATTCTGTTGTGGTGGCATAGCAGACAAGAGTGCTGGGCCTGGAGAAGGAAGACTCATCTTCCTAGGTTCAAATCTGGTCTCTGACTACTTACTGCATAACTCTGGGTAAGCCAGTTAACCCTGTTTGCCTCAGTTTCTTCATCTATAAAATCAACTAGAGAAGAAAAATGGCAAACCACTCCAGTGTCTTTGCTAAGGAAAAACTCAAATGGGGGTCACAAAGATTCAAATGCTATTGAATACAACTGAACAACAACAAAAGCTATTAGTCATCAAAAAAAAAATAAGGCATGATAGTTTAGGTTCTTAATTGTTGGCTAGTAAGCCGTATTCTTAGGTGACAACTCAAAGCACATTGCTTTCAATAATGTTTCTCAAAAAAAAAAATTACAATTTTTTTACTGCAAGATGAACTGCAAAGATTTTGAAAACTTTTTGCAAAGTAAAGGTTGTCTTCATAAATGTGAAAGAGTGTATATTATCATATAGCACAGTAAAGAAAGCATCCCTCTGGAACACCTGCCTTTTATACTTACTAGCTGTGTGATCCTGGTAGTCACTGAATTTGCACTTTTGTTTTCTCATTTGTGAGTCAGAGGCAGCTATACTTGTAGTGACTAATTCACAAGGCTTTTGTCAGTACCTATATAAAATGTCAGGTGTTATTCCAAATATCTATCCATATCCATCTAAATCTATAATCTAAAGAATGGAGGGAAAAGTATTTGTTTAATACTTATTTTTCATCTCCTTTCCTAAATTTAGCCACAAAGAATAGATGAGCTTCTTAAATTTTATATGGTATAAAAAGAACATACAAAAATGGTACAACTTTTCTGGGGGAATTCAAATTGGGCTGCTGAGTTTTTCTTACTTTTGTGGTGTCAAAAGAAGCAAATCCCATTAATTTCATCATTTCAATTTCTTCTTCTGTTTTGCCTTCCAAGTCTTCTTCTACGAAAATAAACAAATAATTTTTAAACTTTTTTTTAGGACAGGTAAAGAAAAATATAAGGCATCAACAGACTGATGTTTATTCTACCAGTTCATAACAAAGCCCAGCACTAAAATAAAAAAATTAAAAAACCTCAACAAGCTTCTCTCCATTTAAGAAAGACATACAAATAAGATTTCCACAAGTCTTGTCATATTTGAAAGACTGTTGTTAAAGAGAAATTTTTTGTAGCTTGAAGACAAAACTAGAATCAATGGCAGGAAGTTACTGAGGAGTAAATTTTTGGGTTCCAAATAAAGGAATATTAAATAATTAGAAAAGTCCAACAACTATATGGACTGAATTCCCTTATTAAGTAGTGAGCTCTACATTTCCAAAAGCATTTAAACAGAGGTTGTCTGGGATACTACATAGGGGATTGTTGCATAAGGTGAAGGCTCGATGGATCACCTCTAAGGTTCTAACTCTAGCATCCCATAAGTTCATGACTATAAATCAGGAACCAGGAAACATTTACATACCATGTTCCTTTTCTTGGATCAAAGGGCTAGAAAAGCATTGCCCCATACTACAATACAGAACTTTAAAATAACTCAATCCAAAAGGAATCTGCCTTGTTTTAATGATACTTCCTTGAAAGGAAATTCTTTAGATTCCTTTTAGAGTATAATAATTTTAGGTCATTAAGTGATTTTTAGCTAGAGTTCACAGAATCACATAAGAAAGCCTTCTAAAATTTCTAAAACATTACTGACAAATCTATTTGAAACTGCTATGTATCTTTATAAGGAATGATATAAAATTAGAGCAATATTTAAAAAGCAACAGGCACAAATTAAGATTAGTTTTTTCAAAAACCACTTAAAACATACTATTTTAAATGAATTTATCTCAATAAAGTTCTAAGTTAGATTTCAATAACATTACCAGTAATTTGACGTTCTTTGCTTTTTGTTTCTTTAGTTTCTTTCTTCTCATCATCCCTCCTTTCTTTTAGCCGGGAAGGGGAAGGAGAGGAAGATCGATGCCTTCTTGGGGATCTGGTATTAGATAAATATAAACTCTAGAAACAAATACATACTGCAGTAATAAAATCAACATGAGTCTGAGGACTAAAATGTCTGAAAAAGAAGGATGTAGGGAAACAAATAATAGTTGTCCCATTACCTATTCAAAGGATACAGGTATATTTTACCTATATTTTACACAAATTAAATAGAGTTGACTCATTTCTTATTGCTATTAGTTTCACTTCATTACTAATGTATATAAAGGGGTAGGTTTTAGGGTGATAAAGTTTAGGTAAGATGAGAGTCTATGGAGCTTGTCCATCAATATTTCCATCTGGATTAAGTGATAGATAGACAAACTGGACCCAGAATTGAATGGGAAGAGGGTGGGCTAAATTACCTTCTGGAAACCGCAAAACTCATTCATAAATCCTGAGCTTCACATGAAAACAAAGACCCATCTTTTAAATACTAATTGTTGATACTTCTTTACAGCATAAGATATATGATACAATTATTTCCTCAAAGAATTAAGTTTAAAAGATACCATGAAGAGGGCAATGAAAAAGTGGATATGTATAGATTTCAACATATAATCAAACAGGAACTCCAAAACCAATAAAAGCTGGCATCATGAAATTGTATGAAAGGAAGAGAAGATGGGCTGATCACATGAGATAAATAGGTGCTATACTACTACCCCCATCCTGAACGGGGTACAGTGAGCAAAATAATTTCCATAACAACAACAACATAAAGACAAATAACTTTGAAAGACATAGGAACTCTGATCAATACAATGACCAATCACAATTCCAGAAGACTCATAATGAAACATGCTCCCACATGTTGATAGAGAGATGATGGACTCAGAGCACAGACTGAGACATTAAAAAAAATAGGTAGACCCTCACTGTGATTTTATGGGAGACACAAGATGGAGAGACATTACTTAGTTTTTGATCTGCATCACTATAGGCAACTACTGAATTGTGAGATCACAGATCCATTTAAGTATTAAAAAGGGAGTCACTGTCTCATGAACTCAGTCTAATAGGAGAAAATACAAAAAATGCCAATAACTAGAATATAAAATATTATCAGTGACAATAATGAATCACCTGAAGTGGTCACATTATTCAAATTCACATTGCATTTTCTATTGGCCTGGAACCAAAGAACATTTTGTCTAATTACAATTTCAATGAATGAAAATTCAGATACATTGGACCACTTTACAGGATTCATTATTCACACTAATTGGGATCTAGTTGTATATAAAAGAATAAAAAAGGCACAAAGTTATAAGAGATCTAAGAAGGGAAAAACATGGTTAGTAAATGAACATGACACCTGCATGAATAAGTTGGGTAAAAAAGAAAAAACTATTAATTCATTGTATAATTAATATCACTGAGAGTAGAGAGCATCTTATTCTTTTAGGAACTTACATTCTGGAAAGCATACCTAAATAAAGTGAGAATAAGTCTTACTGACACTTCTCAAGAAATTCCAAAACTCCTAAGACTACAAAAAGCAGTCAACTTAATAATACTGCTTCAATGCCCCTTTGGCTCCTTACCTGGACCTCCTCCTATGTGGAGAACGAGACCGACTCCTCCTCCTGTCTCTCTCTCGGGATCGGGACCTTTCTCGTCGCCTTCTCTCTCTCTCTCTGGATGTAGAACGTGATCGCCTCCGTTCTAGAAGAATAGAATTTTAAAAAAAATAAGGAATATAAAGGACTTATGCACCATCTAATCCTAACCTATCATTTTACTAAGAAAGAAAATGAGCTATTGAAACAAAGTCACACAGTAGATGGTACAGGGGACAGAGCACAAAACTTGGAATCATCATGCTAGATGCTTGATATTTGCTAGCTGTGTGATTTTGGACAAGTTTTGTAACCCCATTACTCCCCCCCCCACACACACACAAAGTCGCATAACTAGACAGTGGCAAAAATTTCCACAGCCTGGGTTTTCTGATGACCAATTTCATTCTATTATATCATGCTGCCTTCCTCTGTTAACAGTCAAAACTATGTCTTACTTCACCGTGACTCCATCCAGTTCCTGGATCATTCCCCTTCCTTTTTAAGTAGTTCAGCACCTGGCTCACATAATCAGTCTCTAATCTCTTGCCTTCATAGTTGAGGTATTCATTCACATTGCTACCTTCCTAACACCTGCACTTCCCAAGTCATACCATTTATTACCATGTTCTGCATGTTCCTGCCACCTTAGCCACAAAGGTTCATACTCTTGATTTCATTCTTACCCATAATGCTGACATTCCTGATCTGAAACTATGAGATTAAGTTTCATAGGCCATACCCTCCTGTCCTTCCATCTCTCCTCATGTCTCATTTTTATTCCTCCTAAACTATTTATACTTTCCTGATCTTGCCACTATATTGCTTTCCAGTTTTGGGTTTTTTTTTTAGATTTTTCAAGGCAATGGGGTTAAGTGGCTTGACCAAGGCCACACAGCTAGGTAATTAAGTGTCTGAGGCTGGATTTGAACTCAGGTACTCCTGACTCCAAGGCCAGTGCTCTATGTACTGCGCTTCCTAGCTGCCCCTGCTTTCCAGTTTTTACAATCTCATTTCTGCTCTGAAACCACTTTCCTATCTTCAAAAGTTTGACTTTGGGGTGGCTAGGTGGTGAAGTGAATAAAGCACCGGCCCTGGAGTCAGGGGTACCTGAGTTCAAATCCGATCTCAGACACTTGATAATTACCTAGCTGGTGTGGCCTTGGGCAAGCCACTTAACCCCACTGCCTTGCAAATAAATAAATAAATAGATAGATAGATACATACATAAAAGTTTGACTTCAACTAGTGTCTTCTTTCCTTAAATCTTTCTTCAAATCTGTTGTCATAGCCCTGTCCCTCACCACTCATTCCTTTCCAAATATGAACCTATTTTATCTCTACCACCTACCTTTTCCAATCCTAAATGTTGAGAAACAATGCTATTTAGGTTTGCTACAAATTTATATTATATAACCTGAGTCTTTGCTACTATACCACAATTTCTACTCATATCAGACTAATTAACTTTTTAATCATTCCCCTTTGCATCTACTCCAAACCTTTTTTTTCTAGCCAGATATACTATTCTCTCTTCCCAGAAGAAGACCTCAAGCCTTCTGTTGTAACCTCCATTTTATACCATCTTCCCTTACCTCACAAAACATCATCTCCCTCAAGGAATTTTCCATTTCATTCTCATTCTCTCTAAAATCTCATCATATTTCACTTTACATAGTGGCTTTCCCTACCACCTATACACATCTCCTATGTCCATTAAATCCTATGACCAGATCTCCTATGAACTTAAAAAAAAATCACTCTGCAGAACCAAGAAAATGGACAAAATAACAATAACATAATCAGAAACATTGACAAAGGAACTAAAAACTGGATTGGGCAAAATAAGAATGATGAGAATAAAAGAAGACAATTTCCTCTGCTTCTCTGCAGAGATGAAGAAACTTGGGTATTGTATACAACATATAACGTTAGATTTTTCCAATGTGTTTTGCCATACAATTTCCAATAGTTTTGTCATAGTTTTTTTTCCTCTTATTTTTTGTCACATGGAACAGGTCTCTAGGAAGGTAAGGGAGAAGCTGAAGGGAGAGGTACATTGGGAAATTTGGTGATCTAAGAACAAAAGTCATCAATTTAATAAAGTTTCATGAGTTCAATTATCATTACCCCTATGCAGATAACTTTCAATTTACGTAATCTATCCTCATCTTTCTCTGGAGCATAATCAATTGTCTAATGGCCATCTCTATTGACATGCCTCATTCAACAGAGAACTAACTCATTATCTTTCCCCGCCAAAAACCCAACCATCCCTCCTCCTCTTCCTAACTTCCCATGTGCAAGGATACCATCATCCTTCTAATCAAGATCACAATCTAGAGCTATTCTTGAGAAGTAATATAGTAAAATGGATAGAGTGCTGGATAAGAAGCCCTGGGGTTGAACCCTGTCTTAGATACTTACTATCTATGTGACTCTGGAGTGTCACTTAACCTCTCTAAGTTTCTTCATTTGTAAAATGACTTCTAAGGTCTCTTACAGTTCTAGTTCTAAGATCTTTCCCTCCCCTCACCACCCATATCCAATCAGTTGCCAAATCTTATAAATTCTTTCTCTATAACATATTTTGTACATACCTTTCTATCCAGAAGTCATAACTCTAGTTCAGATACTTTGGTCTTACTAATCTCCAATTCTCCAATTCACACAGCTGTTAAATTTACAATCCTAAAGTACTAGTTTGATCATGTCATTCTCCTACTCAAGAAACTTCAATGACTCTCCACTGCTCCTATAATTAAAAACTCCTCTGGCATTTAAAATTACTTCCCAATCTGCCTTCAACCTAACTTTGAAGATTGATTTCGTGATTCTTCCTCATGGATTCCAAGTTCCATCCAATTAACACACTTGTGCTTTTGCAAAGATTGGCCACACGCACATGAAGTCTTCTCCCTCCTCACTTCCACCTTTTGGAATCCTAACTCCCTTCGGGACTCTGTTCAAGTAACTACTTCCAATATCAGACCTTTCTTAACCCCAGTTCTTAATGGTTTCCAGCACCATCCTCCCCAATTCCCCAATTTCTGTGTATATAATAGTTCCTGCCCTTAATAATAGAATATAAGCACCTTGATAGTAGTGACTGTTTCATTTTTCTTGTTGAATTAGACTGAATTCTTCCTTTTTATTTAATTCCTGGGAACAGTCAGTTCTGAAATCACTGTTTAGAGCATAGGGAGCTTTGGTCTCTTCTCCAACTGAATACCTGATTATCTTCAAATAACGCATGGTATCAAGGGCTAGCATTGTATGTTTTTTCCTTCTCCCTCAAAATTTTACCATCTTTTCAAAGTCCATTTCCCCATTATCTTTCCATGATTTTTTTCATCTAAACACCTACAGCACTTACTCTATCACTCATTTGAACTTAAGCAAAAACTTTTATTATTAATTAGCTCTTTATTTATTTATAATCTCTTTAAACTCCAAGAACCTGGGCAGAGATCAAGCTTTATTCAACATGATAAACAATGATTGAGTACTTATTGTACAGAACATTGTGATAGGCACTAGAGGTGAAACACAGTTGCCCATATTGATCTTATAATCCAGTAGGGAAAAGACAAAAATATTTTAATACACCATACTTCGAGATAAATGCATTGACATTTATATCTCTTTATGTGGGGTCCAAAAAAAGTCAGACAGTCTTTATGAAGAAGAAGCATCTTAATCAGATTTGAAAGAAAAATTAGGAATTTGACCTATGAAATTGTGTCCACAATATTGGACTTGGGAGTCAGGAAGCCCAGAGTTCAAATTCAACCTAACTTCTAGTTGTCTCATCTTAAGGAAGTCACTTGGTCTTAGTTTCTTTCTCTATGAAAATAAAAATAACACCAACTATGCAAGGATGTTGTGAGAATTAAATGATATAATAAATATAAAACACTTTTTAACTTAAAGTATTATAAGTGTTTGTTATAAATGTTAATAGTAAAAAAGAATTCAAATGAGATAATAAGTGTAAAACTTTTTAACTTATGTATGTTTGCTATTACAAGTATTAATGAGAAAAAGGATAAATAAAACAAGGAGGTAGTAAAGTGAGGAATATGTGGGGGGAAATGAAGTAAGTTTGTCAGGAACACAGAGTAGATATAGGGTAGAAGTATGAAAAAAAGTAGGAAAGGTGGGGTGGTGTCACAGTCCATGGTCTTCAATGCCAGGAAAAGGCATCTGAATTTCATTAGGAAGGCTATGGGGACTGGGAGGAAAAGGGAGGAGGCAAGGTGACACTGAAACACTGAGCAAAGGGGTATTCAAACTTTTAATCTATAGTTCAGGTCCTCATCATTTTTTTTAAAGGTTTTTGCAAGGAAAATAAGATCAAGTGGCTTGCTCAAGGTCACACAGCTAGGTAATCATTCAGTGTCTGAGGCCGGATTTGAACTCAGGTACTCCTGACTCCAGGGCCGGTGCTCTATCCACTGTGTCACCTAGCTGGCCCTCATCATCATTTTTCATCTGGGAGTGCGCCTTCTTCCGCACCATTCATCATATAGCTGCCAATTTGATATTCTAGAAACACAGATGGAACCCTGTCACTGAACTACTCAGAAATCTTCAGCAGCAACCTAGAATAAAATACCAGCTTTCAATCTGGCTCTTACAGTCCCCTACATCTGATTCCCAACTTTCCAAATTAATTTTAAAATTATTTCCCTTCCCGAAACCTCTATTCTATTTGAAATGGTCAGTTAGCTGTTCCCCATACAAACCATTTCCTCTCCTACATCTTTAGCTTTACTTAAATGGTTCCTTATATCTGGAATGCACTCCCTCATATATACCTCAAGTTTCTGTAGTTTCCTTCAAAACAAAGTTCAGGTGTCATCTCTTGATCCTCCACTTCATTGTGTGCTTTGTCTCCTGAAAGTATGCCCTTAGTAGAATAAAAGGCTATGTACTTATCTATTTTTGCCTTTGTATCTCCATCTAGCACAATATCCTGTATATATTAGGTACTTAATAAATATTTACTGAATTAGGCTGTGGAATTGCCCATTGAATATATAGTCCTCTCTGCATCTTTTATATGGGGAAGGAAGAAATGTACTGGTCTTTCTGGGTTCCAGTTTCCTCTCTCTCTGGCCTCAGTTGTGTCTTCTATAAAGAAAAAAAAAATCAAGACTTATACTTATATCAGGACCACAATTCAGTTCTGAAAATACTCTTCAGAGTACACGCCAATCACTGTAAAGATTTCAAAACTAAGTCCACTATGATCAAAAACTGTGAAACTCAAATTTTAATTCAGACCCCTTTAATGAAGATTGATTAACTGACTTTGTAAACACTAAAATACTATAAACTTATCAACAATAAAAACTGATTAGGGAGAAAAAGGGTTTATTATTGATTATGCTATAGGCAGAAAAAGCTCTGGTGTGAGAGTCAAGAGATCTATTTTTGAAATTCACTTTTGAGGTAGCTAGGTGGCACAGTGGATAGAGAACCGGCCCTGGAGTCAGGAGTACCTGAGTTCAAATCCGGTCTCAGACACTTAAAGATTACCTAGCTGTGTGGCCTTAGGCAAGCCACTTAACCCCATCGCCTTGCAAAAACCTTAAAAAAAAAAAAAAAAAGAAATTCACTTTGTCAGCTGAGTGGAGAATGAAATGGGGTGAGAGAGATTTGAAGCAGGGAGACCAATTAGGAAATTATTGCAATAAGCTAGAAGTGCACTGAAGGGTAGAGCAGTATCAGTGAATCTCAGAGAGGAGAAAGTATCTGGAAGTTGGTCATTAGCATCAAATTCAGAAGATAAGTCAAGAAAAAAACCTGACTGAGAAAAGACTATCAAATCTGCCAATTAAGAGATCCCTAGTAACTGTAGAAAGCAGCTTCAGTTAAGAGTCAGAAGCCATATTTGGAGAATTTAAGAAGTGAAAAGATGGAACTTTCATGGAATAGTCTCAGCTATAAATCCGATGGGAAAAACTATGAGAAGCAAAGAGGAAAAAGGAATATAATGGAACAGTGACTGGAAAGGAATAAAAGGATTGACTTGCAACTGTGTCAAGTCCCAGTTATGAGTGGATAACATTCAATTGTGAATAACAGACTTCAGGCTGTGCCTCAAACAAGAAATTCCAATTGTGGGCTCTGGGCATCTTCTCTGGCTGGCACCCCCAGGTCTCTCTCTACATCTCCACCTCCTGGCTTTGCTGCCTTCCCATCTTACAGGAAGCCTTTTCCAATCCTCTTCTTAATTCTAGGGCCTTCCCACTGTTAATTATTTTCTATTTGTCAGTATATATTCCCTACTTATCTGAATATAACGTATATACAGAAGAAACACGTATATAAGACACACACAGAGACATACACAACACAGACACACACACCCCCATAGTTATTTCCTACGTATCTGAATATAGCATATATACAGAATAAACATGAATGTAATATATAATATAATATGATAAAATAAAAGGCAGACACAGACACACATCCATGCCCACCCCCCGACAGCCCCCGTTTGCCGCCCTCGGTTGCGGCTGGCCGGCGCTCGGCCCAGCGCCCGCCGCAGGAGGCCAGGCTTGCCCCAAGCGCCCTCCCTGTCACCAAGTCCCGCGCCTCGGCCATGCCTAGGCTCCCTCTCTAGCGTACGTAAACAACGACCGCCTACTCCAGGCCTCGGGGCGCCGGCTTTAGGGGACCCAGGCTCCGGCCCGGCTTTCCCCGCGGGAGACACTCAGACCCCACCGTCAAAAGGAAGAAAGGAGGGTCGGCGTCTGGGCCCGCCCTCGAGCTCACCCACCCCTCCGAGGGGAACGGCTCCTACTCCGACCCATGAGCCGCCCCGGGAGAGCCGCCGCCACCTCAGGAGAAAGAGAAAACACGACTCCAAGCACTTCCGCCAGGGCCGAGCCGGAGCCCGGAAGTCACGCTTCGGGACGTTCAACTTCCGATTTCGAGGGCTGCTTCCGGTTCAGCCAATCACTTCCGGTTCGGCCGTTCTCTTGCCGATGGAGCTCCGCGCTTCTGCTAGTCCTCGTCTTCTGAGGAGCGGGAGCAAGTGAACTGCCCGGAGGCGCCTCTCCGCGTCAGGCCGGTCGGAACTTGGCCGAGAGACTGGAATGATTCGCGCTTTCCTTCTCCAGCCCATTGTATGGATGAAGAAGGTGCGGAGCTGAGGCCACCGGACTCTGGGCGGCCCCAGCCCGCTGTGTCAGCTGCAGGAGGGGAGATTACCTAGCTGTGTGACTTTGGGCAAGTTACTTAACATCATTGCCTTGTAAAAACCTTAAACAAAAAGAAACTATGAGAGCCAATGACATTGATGAAGGAAAAATATTGGGGTGGGAGTTTAAACTGCTGTGTTGGGCACCAATGCAACAACCATTCACCGAGCGCTTTCCATATCTTGACACACATCTCATTTCCTCTTCACAACAACTCTTTGAGGTCGATGCTACTAATAACATCCCTACATTACAGTCGAAGAAACTGAAGGAGACAGATGAAGTAGCTTGCCCAGGGTCACACAGCTTGCTGAAGCTGGATTTGAACTTAGGTCTTCCTGACTCCAGGGCTAACCATCCATTCCTTTCTGTACCACCATGCTGCCTAAGGAAGGCACTAATAAGTAAGGGGTTAGAGAAAAGCTTCTTGTAAATTAGTGTTTTAGTTTGGATTTGAAATAAGCTACCACAGCCGGAAGGTGGAGATGAGAAGGGAGAGTATTCTATTTATGGGGAACGGTCAGAGTAGAGAAGGTAGAATTGACAGGACTTGACAACAGATTGAATATGTGTGTGGGCTGTGGAGGAAGAAAGTGAGGAGTTGAGGATAAAAAGTAGCTTGTGAGCTTAGATGAATAGGAGGATGGTAGCACTCTCCACAATAAGGGGAAAATTAGGAAGAGAGAGGAGTTTGGGGAAATGATAATGAGTTTTGGGCAATTTGAATTCAAGACTATTTCAAAATCCATTTTAGATATAAAATTAGATGTCAGGATAGAGAAGTTACGTCTGGAAAAATAGAGCTGAGAATCTTCAGAATAGAAATGATCATTGAAACTATGAGAGCCAGGGTAGCTAGGTGGCACAGCAGATAGAGCAGAGTCAGGAGGACATGAATTCAAATCGGGTCTCAGAAACATAATAATTACCTAATTGTTTGACCTTGGGCAAGTCACTTAATCCCACTGCCTTGCAAAAAAACCCCACAAAACAAATCAGTGACTTCTGGGACCACTAGGTGGCACAGTAGATATAGCACTGGCCCTGGAGTCAGAAGGACCTGACTTCAAATCTGACCTCACACTTAATAATTACCTCGCTGTGTGACCTCCACTGCCTTGTAAAAACTTTAAAAAAGAAAAGAAAAGAAAAGAAAAGAAACTATGAGAGCCAATGAGATTGATGAAGGAAAAATATTGAGGTGGTCTAGGTTAAGGTCTTTTATATATGAACAGATCCATGGAAAGACATCAGTCTTTCATCATTCATCAGAATGACCCAGGAGTATTTAGGAACAAAAAGGTTTATTCTGTAAAGGTAAAGGAATTAAACAGTAATGAAAGTTTAGTAAAGAAATTAGGGACACTTGAACAGTGGATTGAACAGCAGTAGCACAAAAGAGCAGCATACAGAGAGAAATTAGGGACAGTTGCAAGGTGATTGCAACTAGACTGAGTCAGGAAGTTTTGGTAGAGAATGTAATTAGGAACAGTTGTAAGGTGATTACAGCTGGACTGAATGAGCAGCTAGTAGGGGATAAGGGCAGGGATTATGTAGGAAAGCAGTATAAAGTGTATGAGTTGGTAAAGGGGTGAGGAAGCATTTGGGTATTTGCATTTCAGTATCTTTTTTTTGATGTGTTAACCTTTGGGGTAAGTTTGTAGAGGAGTTGGGTAATTTACCCAACTTTGGAACTCCAAGTTCAAGTATCTTTATCTTAATATCAAAATATATTGGAGTGCCAATCTCCCCCCTCAAATAAGATAGTTTTTGATGTATAAGTTCCAAGTGGCGAACAATGGGAATCATTATAGTTAATAATGGGATAGCAATCAGATGCACACAGGATATACAAGGCCAGCACAAAAGAAAGTAATATTTGGAAAAATATTTCTCTCTAATATTTCCTCTACTACAGGATTACCAAATGGAATAGTATGGAAGGAGAAGATAGGAGGACATAAGACACAGGTATCGAGGATACTCTGGGTTAGTGGATAGGATCTGTATGAAGATTCAGAAAAGGAGATTAAGGAGGTTAGACTGGTAAAGGAACCAGAAGAGAGCAAGGTCATGGAAATATAGAGAGAAGAGACTATTAAGGAGAAAAAGGGTAACCAATAATGTCAAAGGCTACTGAGAGGTCAAGAAGAATGAGAATTGAGAACAGTCATTAGGTTTGGCAGTTGAGATGATCACTGGTAACTGTGGAGGGAACATTTCAGTTGAGAGACTCCAGAGTTAAAAGAGAGAGGAAAGGAAGTGGACAACAACTGCAGATGTCTTTTTCAAGGCATTTTTTGGATTCTAGTTAGCAGGTCTGGACAGACTAAAGTAAGGGTTTTTTGAGGAAGGGGAAAGAGGGGACCTGGGTATATTTGTAGGCAGGAAAGATTTAGGGAGAAACTGAAGATTAGTTGAGAGTGGGGATGATAGAAAGGATAATGTACTAGAAAAGATAGATATATTCTAGATAGAGAATAGTTTGCCTAGGTAAGAAGGACCACTTTCATATGAAATACAAGTGAAAGAGGAGATAGAGGAAAGTACCTAAACAATATGAGATAAGGAAGAGAGAAGAAGAGGGAATTCTTGGTGAATGACATAATTTTTTCCAGTGAATTAAGATAAAGCTTTCTGATGAGAGAGAAGGAGGAGGAGGCATATTTAGGAAGTAAGAAAAGTTTGAAAGAGTCATTATGATGACTATGATTTGATTAGGGAGGTATAAAAGGATTGCATTGCTGCATGTGTTTACAGTTTTGTGATTTTCTCCAGTTTCATTCAGCAGCACATGAGGGGGTCTGAAAGTAGCAGATGGTGGGAGGGATCATAGATCAAGACTTGGCAGAGCAAGAAGATTAGGGAAATAGATTTTAGTTCAACATGAGGAAAAGCTTCCTAACAATTGTGTCACCTCCAAGTAGAAGGGACTGTCTTGGTACATAGTGAGTCCCCAGCCTAGAGGTTTTTAAACAGAGGCTGGGTAGTCCCCTCAGGGATAGGATAGAAGGGATTCTTTTCCAGATAGAGTCAATCAGTCAGTTAATAAACATTTATTTATTTATTAATTGATTGCTACGTGCCAGGTACTATGATAAGCCCTGGAGACACAAAGAAAGGCAGAAACACAGTAGGTGTGCATATGTGTCTGTGTGTCTGTAAGACTCTGGTCTATGCTTTTTTTCCTCTTTTCTTTTCATAAACTACTAGTCATAGCATCAGCTTCTATGGATTCAACTCTCATGTTAAAATGTATTCAAAATCTACATATCTAACCCTCACTTCTCTCCTGAGCTCTAATTTGGCAGTTTCCAACTTCCTGCTATACATCTCTATCCGGATGTCCCATAGGAATCTCAAACTTAACATGTCCAAAATATAAATCATTTTCTTTCTCTCTAAACTCCTCTTTACATCCTGGTTTCTGTACCACCATTCTTCTAACTGCCAATTTTGAAATTGAGGAGTCAACCTCAGTTCTTCTCTTTCAAGCTTTCTTCCCCCTCCATATCTAATCACCTTCGAAGTCTTATCACTTCTGTCTCCATAACACGTTTTTTCATCTATCCTGGCTCTCCACCTTTATAGCTACACCCTAGTTCAAGTCCTTATCACTTCTTGAGTACATTGTTTCTGTAGCCCTCCAATTGTTTTTTTTTTTTTTTTTTTTTTTTGCCTCAAACCTCTCTCCTCTCTAATCTGTCCTCTACCCAATGGCTAAATTGATGTTCTTAAAGCACATCTTTGGACAGGTTGCTTCCCTACTCATGAAACTTGATTGGCTCCATTATTATTTCTTGGATAAAATACAAATCCCCTTCTTGGGATTAAATCCCTTCTCCATCTGTTTCTTCCTACTTATTAAACATTGCCCTAACCAAGCCCCTAACCCTTCAGATGATCTGACTACTTGCCCTACATGCCAATATTTCTATGTATTTTCAAAGGCTAGGTGTACCCACCCCACGTTTGAAATGTCCTACCTCCCCTTCCACCGATAGAACTAATTTTCTTCAAGGCTTTGTTCAACTACCATCTTCTTCCAGAGGTCTTTTCTGATCCTTCCCATTGGCTTCCCCCCCCCCCCAGTTGCTTTGTATTTTTTTATTTTCCTCCTTTATATGTTGTTTCCTTCCAAGAGAGCATACGCTCCTTGAACGTGGGACTATTTTATTTCTGCTCTAGTATTGAGTGACTTAGCTCAGCATCTGGCACAGAATCACCACTTAAACCCTTGTTGAATTGAATGGTTAATGGGCATCACTTAGGAAAGCTTTGCCTCCTCTCTCACAAAGAAGTATTATCAGGGATCCATAGTATAAGAACTTCTGACCATCTAGGCTAAAATTAATTACCAGACACCCCAGTTCTCTCCTATGCTGTATGTAAAGTTATATGATTCCATCATTATGGTCATTTCCTCTATCTTCATGAATTGCTATGGCTAGAAAAAACTCATCACCTGAATCACAAAATCATAAAGTTAGAGCCAGAAAGGACCTCAGAAGCAATTTAGTACAACTCCCTCTTACCACACCCCATTTTTTTTTTTACATCTGAGGCATTAGGGCTAGAAAAATTGACTTGCTCTAGGACACAAATAGTGATTAGAGGAAATGAGATCCAAACTTGTGTCATCTGATTCAAATCCACTATGCTTTCCATTCCGTGGCCCAACCTTTTGTTATGGAGACTAGAGATAGCACCATTTGTTGTTAACCCTGTCTTCAAACCTTATAGGACCTGTCTTCACTGGCAGAGTTTTCAAAATCCATGTCCTACCCCATATCATGATGAGATATCAGAGGAGAATTTTAGTGAAGGATCTTTGCTATTAGTGTCAACAAATATAAGTGAATGTTAAGCAGACAGGGTTTGACACTTGTATAATGGATATCAGGTAAATTTCAGATATAAAATCTTAAAAGTTCTTTTAGTCAGTAAGGTGACCAGGGGTAAGCAATGGTAGAGGCAATGGAATCGGAAGGTTTGGATAAAGTTGTAATGGACTTACCAGGTACTAAATCCAACAGGAAGGCATTCTGACTTATTTAAAGCCTGAGGTGGAGAGTGGAAGTGGAGAGATAGTGGATTTTTTTTTTTTACTGTGATTTTACTCTGGAAAAAGCATTGGATTTGGAGATGGAAGGCTTATGTTTGAATTCTTGCTCTCTCTCTCTCTCATTTAGCAGCCAAGAATACCAATGGGATGTAATGTTTGTCCTTCATTTTCGAAGACCATGACATCAGAGAGGTGATGCCTTGACCAGCGCCATGACTTGGATTTGAGTGAGGTGCCTCACTTTCCTCTCCAGAGCCATCTAGGCACAGTAGTCAGATATGAATTAGAACAACTAGAGATGGCTCTGAATGTGAGGTAATCAGGGTTAAGTGACTTGCCTAAGGTCACACAACTAGTAAGAGTCAAGTGTCTGAGGCCAGATTTGAACTCATCCTCCTGACTCCAAGACTAGTGTTCTATCCACGACACCATCTAGCTGCTGCATTAAAAGAGGTATAGTTTCCAACAATAAGATAACCCACTAAACCAGGAGTTCTTTGCTGCTATGCTATCTACACCTTCTCAAAATAACACATATTGTCTTCATTCATAATTGAAGGAGATGCTAAATTTCAGTTAGTGAAAATAAAAATGTTATTTTTCCCCATCCAAGTTCACGAACCTGGCCCCCCTCAAACTCTCAGGTACATGAACCTCATGTTAAGAACCACTGCAACCATACTCTGCTCTGATCAGAACATATCTAGAGTATTCTGATCAGTTCCAGGTGCTTTAGTTTAGTAGTAGGCCAACTAGGAAGATAAAAAAAACTTAAGTTCACGGCATTTGAGAATTGACTCAGTGAATGGAGGAAAGTGAATGTTTAGCCTAGAACTGTCTTCAAGTATTTATAGAGCTGTCATGTGGAAGGAGGAAATTTGTTTTTAGTCTCAGGAGGCAGAACCAGGAGAAACAGTAGTAACGAAGTAAATTTAGGCTTATAAGAAAACTTCTACCAATTAAAGATGAGGAAGAAAGGAGTCTGCTAACCCATTACATAATAGGTTAGCCTTCACTAACAGGTCTTTAAATAGAGGTTAGATGACAACTTTCTGGGTGTGTTTGATTATGGGGAATCCTCTTTGGGTCTGGGTTGGACTCAATAGCCACTGAAGACCTCTCTAAATTCTACGTATTTCTGTGATTGTGTGACCTTGGGTAGATAAGTAATCATCTTTAGACTTTAGTTTCCTTTTAAAGATATTTGGACTCTGATCTCTGAGGTTTCTCCTAGTGCTAAATCCTATGATTCTTGACATCAGGAGGACTGGAAGTGGCTGCTTTACTGGAATTATTGTCTGACACTTGGGTGTTGTGAGGATCCAGGGATGAAAGGGAGCCAAGATTTGTAATTCCCTTTCCCATTTCCCAAAATGTCTCTTCCACTTCACCTTGTTCCTGCCTCTTTTTCTATGCTCATGCTGTTCCTTTTTTTAGAATCCTCCATTTCTCTTCTTCATCTGCCCAGAACCCATCTAGCCAAAGAGCTAAAGTACTTTTTTTAAGAAAGCCTTTCTGACTATCTCATTTGATAGTTCTATATCCTCGTTGTCTTTGTCCATTTGGATATATTCTGTTGTAGTTTCTCTGGGAGGAAGTACAAGGAGCACTTGGTAGATGTTTTATTTGACCACTGGCTTCATTGTGTTTGTCACAATGTCCAGTGAAAGTAGAGGCCTACAGAGGAGGAGGCTGAGAACATTGTATTTAATATGGTAATATCCATTCATGAGAGAAGAGCACACCAAGTAGTGGTAATCCATAGGCAGGGATACATCCCCTTGGATGAGACACTCAAACACAAGCAAAGTGAGAGGGCTCAGACAGTGATTCCAAAACATTCTCTTGGAAATAGCAGGACAGCATTGATGCTTGGAGATGCAAACCCCCAAACTGTACAAAACCAACCCATAAATATATAGTCATATTATGTATATATAAAATTGCAAAGTAAAAGCCCAAGAAACCAACCTTTCAGCTGCATGTCATCATTGTTCCAAAAATGTTGACATGCTGAAGAAAGGCAGGATGATTTGCCAGTGGTAATGCCAAGGTACAGGGTGCAAGCATCTCAATAAGCTGAAGTTGTACATATGTACATGGAACCCCTACTTTAAACTTCACAATAGTAGCAAAAGGCCAAGCTTAGAGAATATATGTACAAGTGGAGACATTAATTAGCACTTTGAAGCCACGATTGTCAGACACAGACATTTCACTGGAACAGCCCAATAACTATACAGAACATTGAACCCTAGACTTACTCCGCTTTACTTAACCACTGCACAGGCGATCCCTGGCTTCTGTCCATTTCATTTTTCCTTTCGTTTCTGGTGAGAGGCCAAAACACTAAGTCTGAGCAATGCCCAGGTGTGTACTGCAGGAGACAGGGATAGAACAACCCACAAGGAGATTGGAGACCTGGGTTGGTTGTGAGGTGTAGAGTTGGGAGGACCCTGGGAATCTGTTTCTGCTGAGAGTCCTTCCAAAATTGTAAAGATGTTGCCACTTGTCCCCATAGTCCTCTTGATCCCTAGTCCAGTTATTGCAATCCATCAATTTCATTTTAACTAAAAACTATCTTATTGCAAGGTAGCTCCCCAGGAAGGGCTGAGAGTTTGGAATGGGCTGAGAGTTTGGAATTGAGATTTAGATATAACTTCTCTTTCTCTTTCCAATAGCTCCACTTATTTCCAGATATGGAGAGAAATTTAAGGGCTTTTGCCAAACCAAAATTAGCCTTTGTTACTACTTGCAAAAAGTTAAGATTTGTGGAGGGAAGGGAACACTGGCAGATACTAAGGCAGTCAGAAAATGCTTTTGCTCTTCCTTTTGCTCTAGCTGAAATGCTAATTCCAATGACCTCGATACTCAGTTTGATTCCTTCATTGTCATTGAAGTGGTAGTGCAATAGGGTGGAAAGATCCCTGGCTCTTCAAGGAACTTGGTAGAAATCCCAATTCCACTGCTTATTCATGTGATTTTGGATTAGTCACTTTCCTTTTCTGATACTCAGTTTCCTCATCTGTAAGATGAAGGTAATTAAACCAGATGATGTCTGAGGTTCTTTCCAGTTCTAATCATCACAATTTCTAATTTTTATCAAGACTGAGCACCAAATGGAAAACATATGGTCCCTAAAGCCCCTAACAGAGGTCATTAGCACACTTTGGTATCCCCCAGGCCAGAAACAGAAGAGTCTAAATTTGCTTTCATGTCCCAGGGATTTGTCTGTCTAGGTTCCCTCCATTATCCTGTAGTTTTTTCCTTTTTTCTGTATTCGTCTTTCTGAAATTTTTGAGTCTGAATCACAGCCATCTAGTCCAGTCCTTTCATTTTATAGCTGGGGAAACTGAGGTCCAAGGAGTTCCATGACATGTCCAAGGTCTGTAGATGAGCTATTTTCATTTTGCCTTCCCTTTTGTAAATACATTTCAAGCCTGAGAATGCCAGTTATTCAAACAGAAGTTTAAAAGTGATCAGTGTTCCAAGTCCCAAATTTTACATTTCTAAATTTTTACCTGTGAGTGCCTATATGTAAAATTTTCTCTTTATAGAATTTGAAACAACAATAGGATTCTATTACATGAACATTTCTTATTTCATGGACTTAAAAGATTTAAATCATATACCTAAAAACATAGCAACTCCATACCAGAAAATCTTAGTCATTTCTGCTCCATTCAATTTAACCCAACAATTATTTGTTAAAGGACTACTATGCAATGAGAGGCAGTATGGTATAACGATTAGGGAGATTAGTCAGCACCAGGAACACATGATTCTAGTCCTCCCTTTGGTATATACCGCTATTTATCCAGAACAATGGACTTAACCATTAAAGTAGTATAAGGATCTAAGTTGGGAGAAGGTACTGACTAACATTGATAAAGGGAATTTTCTTATCTTCAAATCCCTTATATTAATGAAAGCTCAGGTCTAGTCTCTGTTCTATTGTGTATATGAAGTAAATGCTATTCCTGTCTCCAACATGTTCTTTAGACACTATCCCTATTTTCAAAGCATTCAACTCTTTCTTGTTCCTTTTTATTAATCATTCAGATGCCCTACTGAAATACATATATACCAGACTTCTTTATGAATAGCAAAAATTGTGAGGTGCTTTCCACCTCTCTACACCCTCCCTTCCCCCTTGCCCTTCAGCCTTCTTAATAAAAAGTGAGCTTTGGAGCAAAGCTTTCAGGTCATGTGACTTTTTAAAAATTTTAGGCAGTGGGGTTAAGTGACTTGCCCAAGGTCACACAGCTAGGCAATTATTAAGCATCTAAGGCTGTATTTGAACTCAGGTACCCCTGACTCCAGGGCTGGTGCTCTATCCAATATACCACCTAGCTGCCCCAGCATGTGACTTTTAATCAAAAATTTTAAATATTCCTTTTCTTTCCCCCTTTTCCCTCCACTCCCCAGGAATAAATAGATGCATTTCCTCACTACTGTTCATATGGGCACTTCGGAAAAAAATCCCAAATTTCCAAGATCACTTAGAAGAAAAAAGTGACAGTTCCTTTCTACACTGAATAAGAGGAGGATGGGATACCTAAACATTTACCCATTGATTTCTGGGTACACATGTCCTCCACATGAAAAGCAGCAGCTCTGAAGGCAATTCATTTATGCTACAACTCTGCTTTTATAACCATTTCTTTATCCTGGCACAAATAACTGCAATCCAATAAATAATTGTTTGGATAATTGCTGGGTTATTTTGGAATAATTACATCATTATTTATGCTTCACATATTGTACAGCACAAGTGTTACTTTGCACAGATGTAAACTTACAAATGAATAACTGGTGAGCAGATATCATGTAATTACAGAGCTAGACTATGCTTATTAGATTTCTATTAAGTCAAGTGTTTCCTTTCAAAATACTCAAAACAGAGAAGAGTTGCTCGATCAGTTTTCAAATTGTGATGGTGGAGAATTTAGATTTATTACTTATAGGCTTCTTCTAGTTTTACTATCCATTGTGTGACCTAGGGTGAGTCACTTCCCTTCTCTGAGTCTCAGTTTCCTTCTCTTTAAAATGAGAGGTTTGGAGGGAGTAGCTAAAAAAGTTGACATATGAATATAATGGAATATGATTGCAGTGTTGCTAGTTAAAGGACTTCAAATGGTCACATATAGGTTTAATATAATAGGTTATATTTGGTTTGGAGCTATAGCAGAAAATAAGCATATTAGGAAATGGCAAGCTAAGCCTGCAAACTGTATGCTGTATATGTCCCTAGGCAAGTTTGTAATTAGCAGAATCTTTATCTGGAATTTTTGACTTTCCAAAACTACATGTTAGCTGTCTGAACTTGAACAAGTCAAAGTACTTCTCTTAACCCTAATTTCCTTATCTTTAAGACAGGAATAATAATACTGTCCTACTTAACTCATAAAGTTGTTGTGAGGTCAAATTAAATAATGTAATTCTAAATCAAAAAGCATTGTAAGATGTTCTATATTAATAATTAGTCTTAAAGAAACAAAGACTTTGTTCCACACACACGTGTACAAACACACACGCACACAGCACAGCACACACCCCCATTGCCCTTGAGCAGACAAACCTTATGATAATAGCCTATTCTAATGCTTGTATGGAGGATAACCTCTAAATGATTGGTTTATCATATTTTAGAAAGGTTTGTGCAGTGAAAAAATGGGTGAAATTTGAAGTCAGAGGATCTGGGTTTGAATCTCAGCTCTACCTCTTCCTCTGTGTCTTTGGGCAAGGACCCTTGGCTACTCTAGGCCTCAAATTCAAATTCAAATTCATTTTTTATCTGAGGGAGTTAGATGGAAGACTTTGAAGATCCCTTTCAACTCCAACTTTATGATCTTATTTCATTCCTGTATTTATGGGGTACCTGATTTGATCGCAAATATAAAAGAATCTATGGTGTAGCAAATTGCTTCTAAATGTAGGTTTTGTTAAAAATCATATTTTATTCTTCTGAGTGTCTCCCAAGATGATTTAAATACATTCAGAGGAGGAACTAAATAGAGTTTTGTTAATGTTGTTGTTAAATTGAATTTGAGAGGAAGGAGGAAGAGGTGGCATAAATGGATCACTTGCCTGAGATACCAAAATTTTTTAAAAATTTATTTTTAGATCAAAAGACTCCAAAGAGCCTTAAAATCAGGCAAGGTGATATATTTGAAAGTTGGAGTGAGCAATCAATGTCTGCCTAACTCACTTCTAGGAAACTAGCCAAATATTACAAGTTTGCTCACTAAATACCACCCTCAACTAGGCTTCTTCTCAGAAACTTAAGGACAGGTCAAGGATCATGGATTTGATGCTAAAAGGGACTAGAGAGGTCACCTTGTCCAGTCACTGCATTTTATAGGTGAGGAAACTAAGGTTGTAGGGGCATTAAGTGACTTGTCCAAGGCAATACAGGCAGTTAAGTAGAAGTGTCAGAATTTGAATCTGGATCTTTTAACTCCACATTGAGGACTCTTCTGTAGGTGAAATGATCCTTTCTATTGTCTAAAGGTTAAAACAGAAATCTCTTGGAAGCAGCATTGCTTTTCCAATGATGACTCTACATAATAGTAGATCTGAAGTCAGGAGATTTATGTTCAAATGTTAGTCTGCTGCTTAATATTTATGTGACCTTGGGCAAGCTCCATAGCTTCTCTTGGCCTAAGTTTTCTTCTCTATAAAGTGGCAACTGAATAAAATGGTCCCTGAGCTTCATTACAGTTCCAATCTTTTGGGCCATACTATGGTGCCTTCTTTTATGCTCAGCCAGGTACTCTCTGAAACTAAATAACTATGATATTAACATAAACTCAGAATGATTTTTTTCCTCATTTCTTTTTCTCACCCTATATGAGTTGATAACATTTTAAACTAATCATGAATCCTCCTGTGAATTCTTTTCAGGGTTATTTCTATTCCTATCTTTAGTTCATTTAGAACTAAAGCATAGTGATGTCCATGGATTTGGGAAAATTAAAAAGGTGTTTGGAAAGATACTTCAGTGGTTTCTTCCTTAAGTCCAAATGGAATAGGAAACTTTGGGGATACCTTCCTTTATCTCTTCACTAAAAGCCTCCCCTAAGTAATATTCCTAAGTGAAAGAACACCTGGACTTGAAGTAGAAAATCTAGGTTCAAGTCCCATTTCTGTCCCTTAATAGCTCTGTGGACCAGGGTTAGTCAAAATGTTTCTGGGCCATAGTTTCCTCATCTGTAGAATGAGAGGATTATATATTGCATAAGCTCTAAGTTCCCTTCCAATTTGTACATTCCTTCAAATATTTTCCTGAAAGAACTCATAGATATGGATTCCATATGAGAACATTAGTCTCTGTTATAGAACAAACTTCAGCATGAGATAACTTGCAGAGAAGGCCTAATAATTGATAATTAGCATCTACATAATTTTTACATTTTGACTGATTGACCCTCAAGATATTGTGAAGTACTTCAAGGATTATCCATCCTATTTTTAAAATGAAGAAAGGGGGGACTCAGTTTTGAGATGATTTCCCTGTGGTCACAGAGTTAGTGAATTGTCAGAAGTGGTATTTAAACACAGGTCTTTCTTGACTTCAAGTTAAACACTGTCCACCCAAATACTATGCTGCCTTTGTACTAAAGTTCCAAAATGGCCTTATAAGATAGTTTCACTCTAGTCATATTGTATGGACTAGTATGTTTGCTTACATATGCCCCTGCTACTATTTTAAAAAGAAAGGGAATTGGCTCAATTTACTCTGGAGATGAGAAGGCCTAGGGGTTTTGTGATTGCTATTTAAAAGTATTTTGAAAGCTGTTATGTGGATAAAGAATTAGGTTTGTTTTGGTAGGTTCCAAACTGTCCAACCAAGAACAACAGAAAAGAATTACTGGAATGTAACGTACATGTAAGGAAGGATATATTGGCTTGCTAAAAGACTTTGGAACAATTTGAGCTGTCCAGGAGAGGTCTAGGGTATTTTGAGGTTGTAAGTGCCCCAATAATGCAGTTCATCAAGGGAAAGCTTAATTACTACTTGTGAAGCATAAGGAAGCTTCTGTGAAGGTATGTGTTAGATTAGATAACCTTTGAGGTCTCTTCCAATGGATGCTGAGATTCTGTGACTGATTCCAAGGACAGGAATGTCTGCTCTTGTCTCTGAACTAGACACACAGATCAAAGGGCATGAATTTATTTCTTTACACCTTAACCCTTAACATTGCTTTCTTTTCCCAAATTTCCCTCCAAATGAACACTAATTTCTAAATTTAGTGTGAAATCTTTCTAAAGGTGGTTAACAACGTGTTTTGAATAATATGACCTACTCAACAAATATTTGTGGACTCTGCTCACTTGATCAATATAGAGGAGTTAACCTCTTGCTGAATATAAAAAAGACTTGCTCGGGAGACTGAATTCTTAGTGACATGAAGGGCTTTGATTTTTATATGACCATAGAAAAAACAAAATCACCTTTCCTCATTCAAGCTCCCCTCTCTCAGCCAAGAAGTTCTTGTTGCTTATTTGAACACAATTGCATATTGATGTCATCATTAGCACCTCTCTCACTGGTTCACCAGGGAGATCAGATGGAGTTTTTAAACTATTTCCTCTTCTTATTAAACAGGGCAGAGTAAAGATTAATAGTGATTCTAAACTAGCAATAGCACTTGATACTTAAAAATCTTATAGATTTGGTGGGTTTTTTTTAATATTAACTGGGTCAGAGTAGAAAAGATTTCTTAAATATCAATTATCAGGGAAAACCTAGAGCTTTCATTAAATGCCCCATGATAAAATGTCTTTTAAAGGCAATGCTGGTATTAAAAATAAATGAACAACTTTGCAGTTTTAATCCCATCCTAAAATGGTTTGATGATATAGGTTATGTTTTTATGAGTAGCAAGGAGATTTCAACCATTTCCTTAGTATTGACCTAAGCTGCCTGGCTTCAGGTGACTTTTGGACCTTTCCATCTCTACTAGATATAGAGTAATTTCTCTCAGACCTAGTGATCACCCAGGAGGAGCCCTTAACAAGTAGAAGGGCATTGATTCTGGTCTCATAAACAAAAGGAAGTCCTGTTTTAAAGGAAATGATCTTTAACCAAAAGAACTTAATTCCCAAGGGGAATGTGACAGCAAGCATTGATTAGGAAAGCCAACAGTTGTACCTTTCCTATAGGACAAGAAAGGAATAGTACATCCTATCTCATTTTGTGAAATCCAAAAATCAAGCAGAGGTCCTTGGCTCCTCTATTTCTGCCTCAGCTAAGAAACAGAATGTTGGAACATGTCCCCCTACACTCCACATTGTTAAATGTGGTCTTAGCCTTAGAAATCAAGAGCCAGAATTTTAAGGGGAAAAGAAATTCTGATCTTTCCATGTTAAAAAACCCAAAATGATATTCTTTGGTTACTGAACAGTAGATGTTTAGCTCTCAGTCCTACCTGTCTTCCCTGAATTCAGAAATCTTTACCCTTCCACTCATTTCTGACAATTCTTGCCAGGGTATGTGCTTGTTCTCATTCATTCTCATTCTCTCTCTCTCTCTCTCTCTCTCTCTCTCTCTCTCTCTCTCTCTCTCTCTCTCTCTCTCTCTCTCTCTCTCTCTCCATCCCTCTACCTTTCCCTCTCCACACACAAGCACACACACACATACACAGACAAACAGTGTTTTTCTTAGAACTCAGGGACTAGTAGCCAGGGAAGTATAGTCCAATCTATGAGCCCTTGTGAACAGAAAAGTGAAAATTAGCATTTTCTTAGGGTGCAGGAAAGTATATTTCAGTCCTCAGGCAGAGGTGACGGGAACCCTAATTGAAGAAAGACAAAATGATTTCTGTTAGCTATAGCTATATCAGCAGGAAACTAGGTTCCTGGGAGAAAGAGTAGATTATGAGCTGGGAAAGCCCCCACTCTCCCACATTTAGTTTGAGAATGTGAGAGGTTGAGAATCTTTCCTGGTCTCCAGCCTTTGGCTCAGTATTGGCGGGCACCATTCTAACAAAGGCAGCTTGCAGCTAGGCAGCATTGCCAGAGTGGAAAGAACACTGGACTGGGAGTCAAAAGACCTGGGTTCTAGTTCTGGCTCTGCCACTAACTAGTATGTGACCCTGGACAGGTCACTTCCCCCGATGAGCCTCTTCCAACTGTACAAGTCTAATCTTACTCTATCCTTCCATAGCTCTGTACTTTCAGAGACAGATACAGGGGGAGGGAAGGGACAGGAAAGGAGAAGCAAGTGGGAGCCTGTGGGCAGGAAAATCAGGATTCCACTTTCTCCTTCTTTTTGCTTTTTTTCAGAAAGGATGGGGTTCGGAATTTCTTTTTCTTCTTGGATGGAGACTTAGAGGGTGAGCCTTCTGGGGACATGGGACCACTGGTGACTGACTCAGTTTTTTCCTTGGAGGGATCCACGTCGGTATCCGTATTTGTAGTCATCTGGCTCAATCCTTTGCTGAGAGCTTCTTCTACTGTCTGATCTTCCTCTTTTCCATTGACCACTACCCCTTCTGGTATGGTCTTTTCAGATTCATCAGCAACTTTACTTGTCTCAGTCTTCTTAACACCTTCAAAAGAATAAAAAAAAAGACATGACTCATGAGATTTCACTCCATTCACTCCAACATGGTGACCAGGATACCTGCTGGGTGATAAGATACAAGTGCAACTTGGCATCCATTCCTGGTTTCCAAAGCACCCTACAGCCAGTGGGCAGCCTCACAACCCAAGGTGATTGTCTGGTCCCAGAAATGAGGATACTGAGAAATGGGGAAGGACATACTCCAGACCAAAATTTCTCACATTTTGGTAAAAGGGGACTGGGATATTGATGAGAGACTTGGCCATTATTCTTCTGAAGGAGGAGAAATGGCAACTGGCTTGCAAGGTGCTTAGGATCAAAGGAGTAAATCTTATCCATACCATGAGCCCCTTGCCATATATCCTTATGGTGAGAGAGTCCCTGAGAGAGAAATGACTTTAATTTTTGTTTATAAATTTACACATACCAGCCTAGAACAGCCAGTAAGGGGTTTAGCTAATGTCAGTAGGTAGTAGGGGACCATGCAGGTGATAGTTTTGATCCAAACCAGGACCAGCCCAATCTATGCCACTTTGCCTAGTTCAGGGCCTTTCCCACCAAGAAAAGAGGGAATGGACATAAGAGGAGCAACAGGAAAAGGGAGGGCACAGCCATGCATGCTTGAAAACAGCCCAGGGAATAGATGACATGATCAGAAAGGAGAATTCAATGACAAAGATGCCATTTTATGAATTTTAAAATATGCAAAAGAATTACATTTGTGTAAAAATTTCTGCCTCTTGGGGCTGAAACAACCCTCTAGGGGAAAAGAAAGATAGCAGAGAATAGACAGTGGCAGGTTTTTTTCATAGATTTTCCAATTCTTATTCTGGTGAAAAACAGAGAACACAGGTAAGGCTGTCTTTAAAACAGCAGGTGAACATTGATTAAGCACCCACTGTGTATGGAATGCTGTACAAGATGCTAGAGAAAGATATAAAGTTTAAAACTCAAAACATGATCTTTGCCCTCACAGAAGCTGCATTCTGGTTGGGGTGTAGATATAGATAGAAATAGATATTTGAAACAAATAATAAATTATGATAAATGCATTAGATTAGAGGGATGTGTTCCTTCCTAAGAAGATGAATGAAAAACTTCCTGAAGGACACACCATTTGAAATGAGCTTTGTTGGCTCCCCTAGGATTGTCAACAGGCTGAGAGGGAAAGGAGCGCATGCCAGTCATAGGAAACAGCATGAGTAAATGCTTGGTGGAGGGAGAACACATGACATATTTGGAGACAGAGGTGTCCAATTAATGCACAGAGTCCAGGAGGCAAGGAGAATGCAGAGTAAAACAGCAGAAATTGGGGGCAGACAATGGATATCTGCTCAAGACATGAGGCAAGAGGGACCTCAGAGATTATTTAGTGACTGTCCTCGTTTTACAAATGAAGGAAATAAGACAGAGGTTTCACCCTCTCCCACCCCCCCCAACCAATTTCCTCCTTCATTCCTCCTATGATGAGGTTGTTTTTCTTCTTTAGAAGAGTTTTTACACATGCCCTTGATCCCCCCAATTCCATCTTCAATAGCATATTGCCCCGTCATCTCCTTTTTTGCCCCTCAAATTTTTTCCTCTAATCTTCAATCTCTCTTTGTCTACCATTTATTCCCCTCTGCTAAAAACATGCCCACATATTTTTTAAAAACCCTCTAGATCCTACCATACCCGGCAGCTTTTACTATTTTATATTTCTCCTCTTTTCCATGGTTAAACTTCTTGAAAAGCTGGTTCCAATCAGTACGTATACTTCCTCCTTTCCATGCACTCTTCTATAACCTAGATGATAAGAGTTCTTAACTTTTTTTGTTTCATGGATACCTTTGGTAGTCTGCTAAAGCTTATGGAATCCTCAGAATAATATTATTAAGTGAATAACATAAAATACATAGGAAGGAAACATTTATATATGATTATCAAAATATTTTTAAAAAATCATGGATCCCAGGTTAAGAATTTCTGCTCTAGAGTCTGGTTTCTCACCTCATTCAAGTAGAAATTGTTTTCTCCAATTATTGTTAAAGCTTTGTTAAAGCTCTTCACAGCCTGACCCCTTTCTATTTTACTAATCTTCTTCTAATTTACTCTCTTTCACACATCCTGTGAACCAGCTATATACTGTCTTACTTGTAGTTCCTTGCACATGACATTCCATCCCCTGACTTGTCTTAAGACTCAGTTCTAGGACCATTTCTTCTAGATCTTTCTTGGTTCTCTCAGCTGCTAATGCTAGTAATGAGAGGGCCCCAGAATAGAAAGTTGCTTTTCCATCTAGTCTGTAATTATGTTAAATATCTAATTTATATAGGTTTTGCCTTTTCTTTGTTCCCCAGGGTTTGTCACAGTGCTTGGCACATATCATCACTTAAATGTTTCTTGATTGATATAAATAACCTTCCCAAAGTTATACAAATAATAAGCTGAAAACTCAGGATTTGAACCCAGGTCTTCTGACTCAGAAGCCATCCTCTTTCCATTACAATTGCTCCTTTACAAATGAGGACTAATATCAAAGGAACATAGAAATTTGAGTTGAACCTTAAAGGACATTTAGTCTAACCTAGTAGTGGACAGAAATACAGCCTCTATAACATCCAGGCTCTGCTTAATCATTTTCAATTGTATGGAACTCACTCAAGACAGCCAATATCACACTTAGAGATCTATCATCCTTCATTATCTTGAAGCAGAATCTTCTTTGTTGTAACTTCTGTCCACTGGTCTCTCTATGGCTGATCTCTGGACCCCTTTCTCACCACTGTGAAATCAGTAAAACAATTATCCTCAAATTCTTAAGTCAAGATGAATGAGTATTTAATCCTACAGATATTAAAGGACAGCAAGTTTATCAATTTTTTGATGAAATTCACTATAATAAAGCATCCTGAAAATGACTTTAAGATTATAGTATTAGGAATTAAAACAAAAGGTCCGTACCTGTACGCTATTGTTGTAGTCTAGAAACACCCCCCCACAGAAACACACACTTTTCTCCAGCTTACTTTCCTTATTAACAAACTTTCTATACCTAAGCCACACACCCTCCTTTCTAATTTATTAAGCACTTACTCTATCTGAAAACTATTCTTGGAACCACCTAAGCAAGAAATGTTCAATTTCCTATTGACCTTAGACTTGCCTGAGTAGGTTCCCCCTCTATAAAAACATGGGAGCCATCCTGATCCTCCAAGGTGCCTGAACTGCCCTGAAGAATGGAATGAAGAAAAACTTGGGAGTTCTAGTCAGTGAATGGCATTAATAATATTTGTTCTTCATTCTCAAAGAAGACCATGATATCAGGGAGGTGATGCCATAACATGAATTGGATTTGAGTGAGGGGCTGCTGTGCTAAGTCACCAGCCTCACTTTCTCCTCTGGAGCCATCTGAGCCTAGTGGTCAGATATGAATCAGGACGACTGGAGATGGCCCTAGATGAGAAGCAGTCAAGAATTAAGATACTTGCCCAAGGTCACACAGTCAAGGGTTGGAGGCAGGATTCAAATTTCTGTTCTCCTGACTCCAAGACCAGTGCTGTATGCATTGTACCACCTAGCTGGAACAACCTCTCCTAAGATCATTGTCAGTCAGGCAGTAAATGCTTATTAGGCACCTACTATGTGCTAATCACTGGAGTTGCAAAGAAAGGCAGAAGACAGTCCTTCAAGAAAGTCACAATCTAAAGGAGGAGACAACATGTACGACAGTATACAAAAATAGATACATACTGTAGAGGATAAACTGAAGATATTTCACAGAGATAAGGCACTAGCAATTAAGATATATCTTGTAGAAGATGGTTTTTAGTTGGGGCTAGAAGGAATCCAGGGAAGTGGGGAGTTGGAGATGAGTAGGGAGAGTATTTCATGCATGAGGATAGCTGGCAAAAATGCCCAGAACCTGGAGATGAAGTGTTTTATTTGAGGAATTGCCAGAATTTCAGTGTCACTGTATCATGGAGTGCAAGTGGAGCAGAGAGGTGTAAGATGTTAGAAGACTGGAGAGATAGGACAGAGGGGCAAGTTGTGAAAAGTTTTGAATGTCAAACAGAGGATTTTACATTTGATTTTAGAGGTGATAGTTTATAGAGTAAATTTAGAGTAATTTATAGAGTAGGGGATTGGCATGGTCAGATCTGAACTTTAGGAAGATTAGTTTGACAGCTGAATGGGGGAGAGACTTGATTCTACCATAGGCTATTGAGATAGTCTAGTTAGGAGCGGATAAGAATCTGTCCGAGGGTGGTGGCAGTGTCAGAGGAGAGATGGAGGTTAATATGAGAGATGTTTGAAGGTGAAATCAACATGTCTTGGGAAGAGATTAGTGATGGGAGTGAGAAATCAAGGAGGGCACCTAGGTTGTGAACCTGATGAATAGGAAGATAGTAATAAGAGGAAAATTTTTAAGTGGGCAGGGTTTGGGGCAAAAGATAATTAGTTCAGCTTTGGACTTGCTGAGGTTAAGAATGGGAATACTAGGGGCAGCTGGGTGGAGCAGTAGATAGAGCACAGGCCCTGAAGTCAGGAGGACCCAAGTTCAAGTCAGGGCTCAGACACATAATAATCACCTAGCTGTATAACCTTGGGCAAATCACTTAACCTCATTGCCTTGCAAAAAACAAACAAAAAAAAAAAAGAACGGGAATACTTTATTATTGTTTGAAGATCTTGGTGCTTGAATCTCCCTGAGGACATTCCTGATTCCATCTTTTCACTACTCTTCTTTGTTCTGATTTGGAGGTACCAGTCCAAGGGAAGAGGAGTGGATAGTTGTCCTTGTTTGGAAATGTTAGCTAATTGTCCAGATTTTGAAGGATAAATGTTACCCTAGTTTCTATCCATTTTGCTCCCCCCATTCCCCCTCTGGGTTCCTTTAGGCCTCTTCAATTAGTTTCCCTTTAAACACTCCAAATAAAAAGACCTATTGTGTTCAGCACTGACTGGCCTATGTGATTCTTTTTTTAAAAAAATTTTTTATTTATTTAAAGCAATGAGTTTAAGAGTGACTTGCCCAAGGTCACACAGCTAGGCAACTATTAAGTGTCCAGGGCTGGTGCTCTATTTATTGCACCACCTAGCCACCCCCATGCCTATGTGATTCTTATATGGAATTCTTGTACATTCTTAGATGCCCCAGCAATTGATTCCAATAGAAAATAACTAGATTGGCCAACTATTGACCTTCAGTAGAAAAGAGTAAGGAAGCATAAGTGGTTGTCTTGACTAGATTTATGTATGTAACTTTGTCATACTGTGGTTCTTTCCTCAATTTCAATATATTCTGTCATCCTTTGGGATGGAGAAGTTGACTGCAAGCTACCATGTTGCCTTTGGTTACTACAAGTGAGGCATAATTACTAAACTAGGTATCAAAAGTTTGGGTTCTAGTCTTGCCTTGACCACTAATTTAAAACTATAACATTTTAGATTTGGAAGAGACCTTCAAGGTCCATTTTGAACAGGTTTGTTGAATTAATTAAAATAAAACTAATTCAGTGGCCAACACAATGTTGGAATATTCTTCATAGCATCTTCATTAGTGACAGGAAACTCACTGTCTCATAGAGTCACTTCATTCCATTTTGGAATAGCTCAAATTGTCAAAATATTGCTTTATGTTGAACCTAAATCTACCTTTCTCTAAGTTATACCCATTGGCCCTAGTTCTGCCATCTAAAGACATGCAGAATAACCACAACCTACCTCTAATTTTTTTTCTAATCATCAAATGCCAGCCCTGCATATATTTGTAGAATGTAATCTCCCTAAGTCTTCTCTTTTCAGGGTAACATCCTCTCTTGTTTTTATCATTCCTCCTGTAACATAGTTTCAATCTCTTCATTAACTTTTAGAAAAGTCAATTTCTTTTCCTCTCCTTAAATGTCATGCCAAGAATTAGAAAGCATTTCAAATATTCTCTGACTGATGAAGAGTATAGTGGAGCCTTTATTTACCTTCTGGATTCTGGACACAATACTTTTCCTGGCTATGTATGAGTTTATAGTATAATTTTTTTTGGTTGCCAAGTGACAGGATTTGCTTATATTGGGTTTATAATCACCTAAAACTCCTCTATTATTTTCATGTTAACTGCTATTGTCTAGTCATGTTTACTAATTCTGTACTTGTAAAACTAATTTTTTAATATAAATGAAGTACTTTACATCTGTGCTTTTTGCATTTTATTTTGTTGGTTTTGACACATAATTCTTGGCTATTGAGATCTTTTTGAAACCTGATTTTGTCATCTAATGAATTAGTCATCGATCCCAGGATTCTTTCATCTTCAAAATTGATAAGGACAACATCTAAATCTGTATACAAATAATTTTAAGACTTATCTAAAACTAAGAAAAGGATATAGAAATCTCCTGTCAATATTATTACTTTCTTTGTCCTATTGAAGTAGTTTAATGAATTTAGATGTTAAGTCATTTGGAGTACGTAAGTTTAATATTGATATTCACTTGTTGTCTTTTAGCCCAATGTAACTTTGTCATTATTTTTCACATTGTAAATATTTGGTTTTGCTTTTGTGAATTTGCTTGTTGCATAGTAATTTTTTTTGTTTCTAGCCCTTCATTTTTATTCTGCATAGATCTTTTTTGGAGGTTTATTTTCTTATTTGTAAGATAGGGACCATCTCTGCTTGATAGGGTTGTTGTGGTGATTGAATGAGACAAAAGTGGTGAAGCAATGTATGTAGTAGATGAGAGAAGTCAGAGTACCTGAATTCAAATCTTGCTTCTGACATTTACTATATTTATGATCTTTAGGTATGTAACTTCTGACCTCTGAGCTTATTTTTCTATTTATAACATGAGGATGGAGTGGACTTAGAGTAGATGAACTCTAAGGTCCCTTTCAGTTTTAAATTTATGTTCTTAATGTGGGCATGCTTTTGAAAAGTTAAAAGAGCAACATCAATAAAAATAATATATTTGTCTTACTCTCCCCTATTAGATTATGAACAGATAAAAGTAGTGTATAATCCCCCTGAAGTGAAGGATCTTATGATTTCTAAGTTTTTAAAAATTTTCCCTGGAATCTATGGCAGTTTTCTGCACAAAAATGAATGAATGCATGACTTTTCAGAGGCTGAAAAGATAAAAACCCTTCCCTCCATCATAATTAATTACAAATTAATTGAGGTTCCCAACCTTCCTTATTGTTCATTGTGATCTTTAATCATAAATATCTATTCTGTATCTAAATATAGTTTTTAAATATCTAAATCTAAATATTAGTATCTAAATATTCTATGTACAATTCCTAGTTGGCCCACCTTCTCCATAAATTTTTCCTATGCCAAAGGGTTAGAATTAAAGGGTTTGTTCCAACTGGGGAAAAATATCATCCAGTCTTCTATATCCTTTCTACTTGTCTAGATTCTAACTTTTCTTCAAGTTTCAGCTCAAGTCCTTTCTCATTCTTGAGGCTTTATGTGATTTCTCTACTCTTCAGTATTCACTCTGGTAGTATAATGTTATTTGGAGTCAGAAGATATAGAGTTAAGTCCTGGCTTATCTATTTATGTGATTTTCACTTTCTTCATCTGTAAAAAGAAGGAATTCGATAAAATTATCTCTTTAGAACATTTTAGTTCTATCTTCTGTAACTGCAGCTTTTTCTGTCAGTAATATATTTGTACTGAGTATGTACTATTTTATATACATGTTATATATACAAATATATTGTACCTATGTGACATATACCATACATGTATACATATATAGAAAGAGAGAGAGAGAATTCTCTGGAGACTGTGATTGTATGGTGCCATAAAATTTATAGGAGCCCAATAAGGATTTGTTTGATAAGAACTTATGATGAGGATGAGGAGGAAGAATAGGAAGAGCTTATTCTAAGAATCTGACATTTTCTACAGTGGATGCTGGAAGGCCAATAGAAAAGGACTGAATAGAAGATTCTCTTTTTTTCTGACATAACCCTAGCTTCTATATCAGTCATGAGAGTAAAATAGTTAAATTTCCTTCTCCATCCTGACTGTACATGCAGAGTTCATATATCTGGTATCATTGCTTTCCTAAGAAGTCATCAGAGGAACTTGGGTCAGGACTCCATATGTTAGCTTGTCCAAAAACCAATTTCTCTTGGCCCTGAGTTTGACTAGGAGAGGCAACACTCAAGTGGGTGCCTTATATGCACTTTATTGTCATAGAGGGTACCCAGATCACTGAGAGATTAACTGAATTGCCCCAGAGTCACACATCTAGTATCTCTCAAAAGTGAGACTGAATTTGGGTTTTCTTGCCTTTGAGGCCACTTCTCTGTCAAGTAGCCCAGGCTGCTTTTAGTGCCACACAGAGGAAGCACTTCAACGGTTTTCTTTTTTCATTCCATCCTCGATCCTGCCCACTGGGGAGCTGTACAAGTTAAGAGGGCTCTCAGAGCAAGTTCCCATTGCTGATGACTGCAGCCCTTTGCCCACCAGTCCCATGAGAAGGAATAGCTTTGCCACAGATGGGCACATAATCCTACATTTTCCATCAATGTCTTGGTTTTTTGCAGTGTTTGATGGAGATGCTGTTGGCATAAAACTATCATGGGTCCTGTTGCATAAGCTCCCTCCTAAGGAGGTTTGGAAAGAAGGATTGGGAAACCAGCTCCTGGCCAGTCATTGGAAGGAGTTGGTACTCTGAAGACCAGTCTACATCTATAAGGAATTATGCCATTCCTTCTTCTTTTACCCTGTCCTGATCCAGGGAGCACAAACTGAGCAGCCATCTCCATTTTCTTTCTGAATATCTTTTCTTCACCCTCTGGTTTCCACAAAGTGACTTACAAGTACTCTAGTGAGTTTAATTGAAAGCCAGAACAGGCCAGTGCCAAATCTTATGTAGTAGCTATAATAGCTCCAAGGATTCCTTGACTTCGATTTGGTGTCTTAGGGTAGGTGTTAGGTTTCCTAGAACTGGCCCAGGGTTTCAGGGTATGGGTTATAGGATATCCAGAGAGCAGCATTCTCCAAGATTTGGCTGTTTCAAAGCAGGGAGAATTCAGCAGTTATTCCTGCCACTGGGACTCCCACCCTGGAAAAGGGAGACCAGTGTATAAGTGTCCCTGAAGGAGGCCAGATTCATAAGGTACAGCTTAATTTGATCATTTATCTCCCATCCAGGGTGTTCCCCTTCATACAGACACATGGAAAGGGGTGGGGTGGGGGGAATGCAGAGGGATGTCCTTTTGCTTTCACTGAGTTCAGTAGCTATGGTTCCTGTTAGTCGCCAAAGAAAGTCCTCCCTCCCCGGCACAAGGGTAGGTACAGTTAGTAAACAGCCTCTCTATACTTACTTACTACATAGACAAGTATTCAGAATCAGAGGTAATTCCTTTGATGAAAGCACAGATGGGAAGAGAAAGGAAGAGGTTGTGGAGACAAATTGGACAACACCACAATGAGACACAAAGGAGAACAACAAAAATCACTAAACATCGACTTTCTTGTCTCTGGCTCAGAAAGATGCTCTTTTTGTGACTTTCTTCTCTCATTCTTAAATATGTACACTCAGGAAAGCTGTTGATTTAAGGGATAAAAGAGACCTAGGCAGAAGAACTGAATTAAAATATACCCCCATTTCATAGTGGACACTTATAAAAATGTTATTAAAATGTGAAAAGAGTGCTTTACTTGTAGTCAGGAGCCATAGTCTCAGTTTAGCTCTGCTATTTGCTGCTATCTGTGCATTTTAGAAAGTTACACTCCCATGTAGAACATCAGTTTCCTTATATGTAAAATGGTAATTTCTGAGATCTTGTCTAGCTTTAATAGCCTGTGATTCTGTGAACCTTGTTCTTAACACTACTAAAGATACTTTTCTTAGGAGAATATGAAGTGTTCATATTTTGAAAGGAGCAAACCACATTAGTGATAAGTTTTTGGCAGAGAAATGGATACCAACATACATATTATTCCATGTAATATAAATAAAACAAGTATAATATAGTATTTTTAAAATAATTATATTATTTGTCAAGGATCCATATAATAGAGTACTGTTCTGGAGTCTAAAGACCTGGATTCAAATCCTGCCCTGATGTTTACAACATCTGTGATTTAGGGATGAAGCTATTGGAATTTCTTAGGCATTAGCTTCTGGATCTGTAAAATGAGAAAGTTGAACTAGATTTTTTTTCTTTTTGCTCTAAAGTCTATGACTTTATGATTTTAACCAGAATTCCAACCCATCTCTCCAACCCATTGTTTTGAATGCTCAAAGTTTATGTAAGCTCATCCTGTTCACACAGTTCCTGAGAGTGACTGCAAGTCTGGTATCTCTCCACTGCATCACATTGTATAAAGTCTGTGATCTTATATTTTGCCTTATATAATAATAATAGCTAGCATTTATGTGGTTCTTTAGGGTTTGCAAGGTGCTTTACAAATCTGATCTCATTTAATCCTCATAATGACTACTGGGAGAGAGGTGCTATCATTGTCTCCATTTTACAAATGAGGAAACTGAGGTAGGCAAAGGTTAAGTAACTTGCCTGGGATCCCATAACTAGTAAGTATCTGGGGACAAATTTGTATTAGGTATCCTGATTCCAGGTCCAACACTCTATTCACCACCTAAATGTATTTATCAACAGTGTTATGTGTTGGGCAAGAAAATAATACTCTTACACTGCTTATTGTAACAACAGACCCATAGCTTAAAAGTGCCCTAAGACTTTTGGTATACCTTATGTACATATTCACAAAAGCACAATACATACATATACATATATATATATATATACATATATATATACACATGCATGCATATAAATGTGAGCATCTATGTATATATATATGTATAAACACACATAATATATGCATATGTTTTTGATAGGACTTTTAAATGTTATGACATTTAGTGATCATAATGATCTTTTATAGAAAGTAGGGTAGGTATTATTGTCTCCATTTGATAGATGAAGAAATTGAGACACAGAGAGGCAGGGTGACTTGCCTAAGATAATACAGTTAATAAAATGTCAGAACTAGAACCAGAATCTAAGTGCTCTGAATTTTCTTTCCAGGTTGATTTCTTCCAAAATTCTCTAGGATGAATGAATGACTTAATATTGATTTAACTAATATTTGAAATTGAGTTGTTGTTATAAGTCAAACATTCATTTGCTTATTATTCTAGAAGGAATTAAAATGGAAGAGGGGTTGAATATAGATTTCAGGAAGAAGCTCTTCATTGATAAGATATTTAAAATGATTTTCTATGTAGTTTGTGGACTCTTCCTAGAGATCAGGTTAATAACATAATCACAATTATATTGCACTTAAAAGGTTTACAAGCTACTTTCTTCACAAAAACCTTTTGAGATAGGTAGTCTATTTTTACACAGAGGGAAATGAGATTCAGAGAGCACTTAAGAGTTCTGCCCTCAGGCACACAACTAGTATATGTTGAAACTAGGATTGAGACATGGGTCTTCTCACTCCCAAACCAGTGGCTCTTTGCACTACATCATGCTCTTTATTTGAAATGTTTTAGTCTTATGTGGACAACCAAATGTTAGACATTGTTTACATGTAAGAATTCATTCCAAACTGTAGTGATAGCTTACTTAAAGTTAGAAACATTCTTTGACTATGGGATTTTTCTTTTATACAAAATGCATTCTCAATCTATCATGATAGCTTGCAAATAGTAGAGATACATACTTGGCAATCTGTATTTTTGTTCATTGGGGAAATGGGAGGGGAGGTAGAATATTACTTTTCCTATTCCTTATCCATTCATTAATAATATATACATCTGTACCATCTTTCATGCAACGACTTTCTTTGATCAAATGAACACACTTCCCTTTTAACCTACTCTCTTTGAACTTAACTCACCCTCTGAAGACTTGGATGGGGAAAGAGCAGGACTCTTTGCTTCTGTTTTGGATGGACTCTTCACTGGAGAAACAGGAACAGACTTCAAAGGAGAGCTAGGCTCTCCAGCTGTTGTTTCTTTCTCACCTGTGAACATAGAAAACTACTTGTGAATACTAGAGAATGGCAAAAAAGGTCAAGCATCTAGAGATGGTACAAAGGAATCATTTCTTGGTGCTACCAGGTCCAACCAGGAGTTTGCTTTTTTGTTATCTCTGGAGAAGCTATTAGAAAGCTCCTTAGCTGGATTCTGTCTCTTGCATCATTTATAACCTAGTCAGTTGAGCTCCATTGGTAAAGTCTATTGCTGCTGATGTTCATTCATTCACTAACCATTTGTCCAATGTCCAGTGTATTCAGGGCCTAACTGTGGAATAGTAGAAGACCATAAGTATAGCATAGTGGGTCAAACTAGAAACAATATAGTGTCATGGAATCAGAGGCTCTGGGTTCAAAACTGAATTCTACTTCTTAGAACCACAGGAGTGAGAGTTGGAGGGGCTCTTAGAGATTATCTACTCCAGGACTACATACCTCACTTCATTTATTTTTACAAATCACAGGAGCTAATTTTTTTTTACATTTTTATTTACAATAAAGTTTTATTTAAAAATGTAAAAAAAAACATTTTTAGCTTGGAGGTAGTTTGCTGACCCCTTATCTACTCCAACTCATTTTATAGAGGAGTAAAAGATTTTCGCCAAACCACACTGGTAATACTGTATTTCCCCGAAAAATAAGATTGTGTTTTATATTAATTTTTGCACCAAAAGACCCATTAGGGCTTTTTTTCAGGAGATGTCTTAATTTTTTTTCATTTATAGTGATCTACATTTATTCATTCATGTAGAAAAATCTATTTTATATATTAATGTCAATAATATTATTTATTATGTAATTCTATCTTAATATTAGTATTTTATAATTCAATACATCTGTCATATGTTGCAATAGATGTATGATCAACAAGTTTAATGGGGGCTTATTTTGGGAATAGGGATTATAGTATAAGCATCCTGAAAAAAATCATGATAGGGCTTATTTTTGGAGAAATAGGGTAGTATCACAATCAATGTAACATAAAACATACCTTGATACTTATACTATATGTGTGACTTTGGACAAGTAATTTTCCTTCTTTGGGCTTTATGTTCCTCTTCTATCAAACAACTGATTGGACAAGATGACCTCCAAAGTCCTATGTGAGTTCTATAGAACTATAATCCTGTAATGTAACCCAGTCTTCTATCTCTGAAGTTACTCACTTTATGGGTGAACATAATTATCCTTTATGATATTAATGTCATAATTTATGACATTTTGTGAATTTATGACATTAATGTGAAAAGTTTATAGAGTCATAGAATTTTAGTGCTGGAATGGGCCTCAGCAGGACTTTATTCCAACCCATACACCTAAAATAATACCTCCTACTACATAAGTGACAAGTGACCATCCAACTTTGCTTGAAAGCCCTCATTGAGGGAGAACCACTTCCTTTCTCCTGTAGCAAACTCTTTCACTGATGGATATCTCTAATATTAGAAAGATTTTCATTGGATTGGGCCCAAATTTATCTTCCTTGTAGGGTCAGATGGAGCAAATCTACTCTATTTACCTCCAAACTTAAATGTTATTAACTTCCTGTAATAAACAGAGTAGATTCATCATTCATATGTTTAAGTCCCTCATTGACTTGGAACTTTTTCCTCATTTTTGATTAATATCTCTCTTCCTTGTATGAGATATGAAGGTGGAATTGGTAAAACAGAAGTTTTCTGCAGTCTCTTGAGTCAATTTAGGCTCAGACTTCCAGCTTCAAGAAAAAACATTATGCCAACTCAAATTCAGTTTGCTGAAGAAAAAGACTGTAAAAAAGCTGGTTGAGAGGAACTGGTGGTCTCCATCCTTACTATACCAGAGATCTGAGATCTGAGATTCTCTCTTATTTGAGCTGAGTCATCTCACTCCAAATGGGAGAGTTCCTTCACTCTGTATTGTTTAGCATATCTTCTATGTATTCTCTCTTTGATTTGTTTTGCTGCCAACTTGAATAAATGATTTTCTTTATTATATATGTCCTTTGTAGAACTGGTATTTGGTGAGAAAGGAGTTAAACTTTGAATATAAAGTTTAAGGCTTTCTCTCACCATTAATGTACAATGATCTGAACTTTAGATTGAACCCAAAAACTAATTAGAGTAATAATATTTAAAGGAGCAAATAAATAAAATGGGAAACCCTCTCTCTGAGGAGAGTAGGGTGGCCTCTGACCTCAGCCAAGCAGGTCTTCCTCTCTTGATAGAAATTAAAGTCTCCTGTGGAGAAGGGTGAGGGGATAAAAGGCTAGAGAAGTCTATTCTCCCTCCCTTTGAGTCAAGCCACAATCCACCTATCCAATGTTAAATGTGAGACAGCTACTGCTACTCAAAATTTGTAAAAAATCTTTAATGTGCCTATTTGTTAATGTGCCCACCTTTACCATCTCTTCATATATTTCCTGGCCTATTAAGTGCTCAGAACCTCAGAAGGGTCAGTCAGCAAATCTTTAGAATCTCCTGCTTGCCTAGCCCTGAACAAGGAAAAGCAGAGCATTTTTCCCATCTAGGGAAAATCATGACATAAGACAAGCCCAGGAAATGGCTAGAGAACAATATAAAACACCTAAAAGCCAAGGATTATACTGCTTCACTTAATGTTCTCTATATACTGTATTCCCTCTTTCACCCAAGTCCCCATCATATCTGGGGTGCCTGCCTCTTTCACCTGCACAATTTGGAATCCACCAGCTCCCTACAAAAAACTTTCTTGTTCTCTTAAAGTACACTCTTACAACCAGTCCCAAATCCAGGAACCAAGGAGGTACTTAATAAAATACCCAATAAATTGAATAAATTATGTCAAAGAGAAGACAGACTAGTGTAACTTAGAATAGTTGTAGAAGGCTTCATGAAGGAAGCTAGACTTAGAAAATCTGGAATCATAGAAATGGGAAGGGGTTTCAGAGACCATCTTCTTTTAGCCTTTAGCTCAACAGGAATTCTGTTCACAATATTCTCCAAAATAAGGAGTTGAAATAGATGACCTCTAAGGTACTCTAGTTTTGTTTGTATGTATGTATGTATATATGTGTATATACGTATATATGTATATACACACACATAGAAACACAAAGATACAAATATAGGCACATATATATGTATATATACAGATGTAGATATGTAGCTATATATGTACATATAAATGCATAATGAATATATGTGTATAGTCATCTAGGTATAAATTATATGGAAAGTGATCATTTGGTTTCCACTTGGAGACCTCTGGTGGAAGGGAATTCACTATTATCTCATGAAATAACCTATTTCTTTTTTAGATAGCTTTGTCTTAAGTCTTTTCTTACTTGTCTTCCAGGTTCTTCTATCCATTCCTTTTAGTTTTACCCTACAGGGACAAGCAAAACATGCTTATCTCTTTTATGGATGACAGCCCTCCAGATATGAGATTTGAACTCGGATTTGGAGGATGTTTGGGGACATATTGGAGGAAAAGTGTATGCAAGATCACAAAATAAGTGTCTGTGCATTCAAGTATTGTTGAGAAATAGAGGGACATTAGATTGGATAAAGACTTTTACAATATTTATATAGTGCTTTAAGGTTTGTAAAGTGCTTTACAAATATCTTGTTTTATCTTTGCAAGAACTCTAGTAGACAAGTATTATTATTATTATTATTATTATTATTATTATTTTAAGGATGAAGAAACTGAGGCAGATATAGGTTAAGCAACTTTCCAGCAAAATATCTGAGACCACATTTGAACTTGGGTCTTCCTGACTCCAAGTCCAACATTCTATCTTCTACATCATCTGGGTGTCAGACTAAGGAGTTTGGCTTTATAATGAGTGGCAACAGTGAATTGCTTTAGATTTTATGTATTATGTGTTTTAAGAAAAGTAATCTGGAATGATTGAGATGAATGGAAGAAAATGGAAGCAGTGAGAATAATTAGGGAAGTTAGAATCAGAATAATGGAGTCTTGTTGTTGGAAAGAACCCTCAGAGGGTTTTTTTTTTTTGGTTCAACCTCAGTCAGAAATGTGAGTTCTTACTACAGCTTCCCTATCAATTGGTCACTACTTTTCTGTTTGAACAGTTCTTTCAATGGGGATTTACTACCCGATAAGGCAAAATAATCCCCCTTTGGATTGAATTAATTATTGGGTCTAAATTTTTGAGTTCTTATTCTTTTTTAAAAAATATTTTATTTATTCTTCTAACTACAATGGTAGTTTTCAACAATCATTTTTTGTCAGGGTTCTGAGTTTCATATTTTCTCCTTCCCTCTCTTCCCTACCCCCTCTCCCTGGAAAACAATCTATTAATAGCCTATACATGTATAACCATGCTAAGCATAGATCCATATTAACTATGTTGTAGAGTTTATTCTTAATGAACTAAAAATTACTTCCCTATGACTTCCACTCATTGGTTCTAATTTTGCTCTCTGAGTCAAGCAAGTTAGTCTTTACCATGATAGATCTTCAAAGTATTTGAGTATTCCCTTTAAGTCTTTTCTTCTCTAGACTAAACACCTCCATTTGTAAAACTGTTATTTGCATGGAATCATTTTGCATTCCCTATCTGTCTTGGTCATTTTCCTCTGGGTATGTTCCAGCTTTTCAATATTCCTTCTAAAATGATATATAGAAGTAAATTAACACTGGAGCTGGGATCTGACTAGATTAGAATACAGTGTAATTATCACCTCTCATTATGGATGCCACTTCTCTTAGTGCAGCCTAAGCTCATATTATTTTATCTGCCATGTCATACTGTTAACACAAGGAAACTGAAATATACTAAAACCCCAGGGTTTCCCCTGCCCCTCCATGGGGAGCTATTGTCTAGCTTCTGCATTTTAATAATTCATTTTTCTGAACCTAAATTGTGGGATTTTATATTTAGTACTATTAAATATATTTTCTTATATTTGATTCACTGTACATATCTTTTGAGGCTCAATTCTGTCATCTAAAATAGTTTTTGTCTATTTTATTTTTCATCATCTTTTCATCTGCAAATTTTCTAATAGTAAGGAAAAATGAGTCCAGGAGGAAGGTTTCACCTTCACAGAGTATAATTCGGTATGAGAGATTCCTCTTAGACTTCATTCAAAGGACTCTCATTACTTAAATGTATCATAAAATCTTGATTTTTCAAAACTAGTTCCTTCAGATTTTTAAGGCAAGGACAGAGAGAATTCAGGGAATATTAGAGCTGGAAGAGATTTTAGAAAGCTATACTTGAACTGAACAGGATTGTAGAGATCATCTTATTCAAAGATCTTATGTTATGAATGAAAAGTCACAGAGTGGGAGTAAGTATTCATACAACAAGTACATAGCAAAGCCAAGACTAGGACTCACATATCTAGAACTCTCAGACTGGCCTTTCCATACCATATTGCCTTTCCCTTGTTCCAAAGAATTTTGAACTGTATTAAAGAAGGTCATGTTGACTTTATATTGCAAGCTTTCCTTCAGTCAAACCTATTCCTCTGGTCTCACAACAGAATAAAGTGATGAAAGAGGTAGAGAGGACACAGCATCCTCTTAGCAGCTCAGCAGATCTTTGTAACATTTGTATAACTGAGCAGAAGGCAATATGTGATCAGCACAGGAATAAAGCGACACCTTTTGATGGAACAGTCTTTCTTTAAAAACAATGCCAGGTATCTGAGTGAAGAGGAAATTCTTCTCTGAGCTGGAAGGGAAAGATGGGAGGATATATGAAGAGACAGGATATAGACTGGCTTCAATCAGGGGTGAGGCCATTCTTAAGAAGTAAGGGTGTATGTTAGGAAAAATTGGGATGGGACATGAAATTTTTTTCACTTGGGGAAAATTGTGTTAGGATTGGTGGTTTGGAGGAAAGTTGAATCCTAGAGTATGGTCATGGTGGGAGAAGGGACAGTTCAGATCTTGCCCTTATGAGGGTTACAAAGGAAGGCATAGAGCCCAGTGAAGACTTAACGAGATGAAATATGGGAACAGTAGTTATTATGGAACTTCCAAGTCAGGAAGCAATGTCTCCAATGTTCAAAAGGAAGTGGGTCTCTCTGGATCTTGGCATGGAACCCTGTTTACCCCATGCTAGTTTCCACTCTGTCATAATTAGTCACTGCAACATGGGAGCTGTTGTAGGAGGTATTAAATACATATTAGCTGTTGTATAAACTGCAAAATAGGTGATATAAACACCTGAACAATAAACAGCCACCTCTCAGGTGATTGTCACCCTTATGAATTCTTGATCCTATCTACCCTAAGATCTATTAATGTAAAAGGAAAACTCTGCTTTACTCATTCATTTGAATATGAACATTTGTTCAACAAAATAAGGAGGGTTAGGGGTTGACAGTTTTTTTCATCATTTTTTACATCCCAATTCTGGAAGTCAAAACCAGATGGAGCACAGAATGTCCTGCACAGAGTAGTACTCCAAGACAGGCTGGATGCATTTGCCAGCTTCACTGGTGGTTTCAAAGAGGTAGCAGGCCAGACTCTCCCTGACCCTCTGGTCCCCCCATTCTTCCCTCTCTATAAAGATTGCAAAAAGCAAAGCTTACTGAACCTTAGTGACAATAACCACACAACAATAATCATATTACCTATTGTGGTGTTAAACAGTTTACAAACGTTTGATCACCTTTCAAATTCTGGCCTTCACAAGTACAATTTTACAAGGAGTTCTTTCTATAGTTTCTACTGCCTTTAGAAAGCCCCTCATCCTACTTCTCGGGGGTTCCCAGTGCTCCCATCCACTACATCCATCTCTGTACTTTGGTTCACACCATTGCCGGGAAATTCTAGGATTTAGAGGTAAAAGAGACCTTAGGAATTAAATAGTTCAACCTCTAATTTTACTTGTGGGAAACTGAGACTCGGAGAAGTTCATAAATGATTTGCCTAAAGCACATAGGCAGTAAGCACCTCTTATTTCTGGTACTCATTTTAGCATTTATCATTATTCATTCCATATGTGCATGTTTTATTTATATAATGGAATTATAAACTTTTTGAGAATAGAAGCTGAGTCTCATTTGCATTTATAATCCTTACCTCCTAGCTTTTCTTCAAGGATTTGCAATTTCATCTGAGGAGAACAGTCCTGCTTTGGTAGTAGCACTTCCTTTTCCTTCTACCCTTTTAACACACACACACACACACACACACACACACATGCAAGCTGTGAGCCTTTCTATAAGCTAAGCTAAGAAAGGCTTTTGATGATATATCATTGAACTATTGCCAGAATAATACTTGAAATTTTTCCATTTTGAAGAGTACCCACTAGATATTAAGCTCCATTGGCACAACCTTCAAGAGTTCAGAGTCCTCTCTGCATGCTACATCGGGCTCCTGAGGTACTGGCTGGAGGAGGGGTTACCCTTTCTGAAAAGTAGCTTTGATAAAATACCTGTTGGATTGGACATGTGTGCTTAGGATATGACCCTAACTTTATTTCAGTTTATCATGAAATTTACTGGATCATGTCACCTGCTTAGCCTCTGGTCAGTTCCTAGGGACTATTGGGCCTCTCCATTTTCCTTGCAGCAGAACCTTCCAAAATGTGTTCTTTTCCCTAATTAGAATGTGAGTTTATTGAGAGCAGTAACTATCTCATTTTTCTTTTTGTATTTCAAACACTCAATTATAGTATATAGCAAATGTTTTAAAATGCCTTTTTACTTCATTTAGTGATTTTTTTTTAGGTTTTTTACAAGGCAAATGGGGTTAAGTGTCATGATTTTTTTTGAAGGTTTTGGCAGGCAAATCTAGGGCAGCTGAATGGCACAATGGATATAATGCCCTGGCCTGGAGTCAACTTAACCCTGTTTGCCTCAGTTTCCTTATCTGTAAAATGAATTGGAGAAGAAAATGGCAAACCACTCCAGTATCTTTGCCAAGAAAACCCTAATGGTTTTAAAAAGAAATGACTGAACAACAACAAATTCTAAATTTACCCTAAATCAATATTTTCCAAACCATTTTGACCAGCTAACATTTAGGAGGACTTGAATGATATATTGATAAAAATCTAAATATTGACTCAGTTGGGTTAGGAATATGGATTGTTATAGAGATAAAGATGGAAGATGGACCAGGAAATTTTGTAGCAAAAATAGATTAAACCTCTTTATACATCTAAGAGGGAAGGCATGATGTAGTATATAGAGAACTGAATTTGGAGATAGGGGGACAATATTTATGCATTGAGTCCTGTTTCTGACACATCCTCAGGAACATCACTTAACCTCTTCGAATACTCTAGATAAAGGTGTCAAATACTCAGCTGGTTGCTTCCTACAGTCTTTAATACCCCCAATCCAATCCTGAACAGATTGAAATATAGCTCCTATGTGATCTTAATGTGTTGATGTACTAATAGATTAAATAAATTTATAAAATGTGTATTTTTCTAAGTCAACATGTGACTCACAGGGATCCATATGAATAGTTTAGTGACCTTTGTTTCTGTTTGCATTTGACAAGACTTCTCTAGGCTAGTCTCTGAGATTAAAAAGTTACAGTTCTAATATCTATCCAAAATTTGCCTCATGTTATGTATCTTTAGACAGCATTTCACCTTTCACATTTTAGATGGGAAACTACCAATAACATCAGACTTATAAGGTTCCACTCTATTTCACTGGAATCCCCATATAGTATGGGAACCTAGGGCTCAGTGGAGCACACTCAGACCCATAATATTCTGAATGGTTAAACCATCCTAAGTAATGGCTCCTGGACATGATAAATTGGTTAGTTCTCTTGTGGCATTTGGGTACCAGGTGCTCTGAGTTTTCCATCACCATCTGTTTCTGTACTTCTATAAAAAACTTCCCCAGTGAGGCAGAAAGATGAATCACCTTTCTGGAAACAGACTATAGAAAAGGAAGGTATTGAGATCAGTGCTGACTACTAAAGGGGTTAGGAAGGAGTAAAAAAATATTAAAAAAAAAAACCCTGTGACATTTAATTGGGAAAAAGAGGCAGAATGTTTTTCTCAGAGTTAATTGCATTATTTTGGATTTGGGGTGCTGACCAGTGAGATACCAGTAGCAGTGGTTTAATGAGTAGTGATCTAATGCGAAGTATAATGGACCAAGAGGTAGAAGATATGCTTGGTTTTCTTCTTCCTTCTATTAATCATTAGATTCTTGATTTTAAGCACTCAATGATCTCTTTGGGCCTTTGTGTCCTCCTCTATGTAAACACAAGGGGATTGAATTCTAACATCTTGAAGTTCCTTTCTAACTCTGATATTGTGTTTTGTATCTGAGAGTTCTTTTCTAGATGGAATATAAGTTCTTTGGGTGCAGGGGTTGTTTCATTTTTGTCACTATCTTTATAAACTAGCATAAATTAAGTGCTTAAATGATGATTAAATGTTAATTGATTTTTTACTCTGACATTCTAGGTTAAATATGTTGAGATTCCTTCCAATCGTCACATTCTTTGCCCTATAATATAGAATTTCATCAGTTCTGACATTCTATGTTCTAGAATTCCTTTCAACTCTATTACTATACTTTGTATTCTCTAGGGTTCTGTCCAACTCTGACATTAATATGGTCTACATCTAATGTTCCTTTCAGCTATAACATCTTAAATTCTATATTTTAAGATCTCTTGGTTTTTTGAGCTTAGTGGATGAAAATTTCTTAATGTTCTAACATTCAGTATCCCAAGATTCCATTCAGCTAACATTCTTTATTTTTATGGACAGCATGCCGTATATGTATTCTTCAGTGCTTATAAACTAAACATAGCCCCTCTCCTCTTTATCCTCCTCCTCTTCCTTGTTATCCTTCTCTTCCTCTTCCTCCTTCTCCTTCTCCTCTTCCCTTCATCTGATCTGCCAGGAATCAAAGAAACAAATAAAATAGTGCCCCTCAGTCATCTCAACGAGAAAGAGGGAGCAGCTGCATTAGGGTAGGTTAACCTAATTAAGGAAGAATATCCTGATAATGAAGGGTTGCCAGTTTCATGAATGAATGACAAGGACTGTAGTATCTTTTTCTGGAACAGGATAGAATCTCTGTTTCCAGAAATGACTTGAATGTTTTTCCCCATCTGAGGTGGTGTGTGGGTAAAGGACTAATACTATAAATAACACTTCCAAAAGCTTTTCACATCCATTTGGAAAATCACTCTTCTATATGAATCTTGGTTTTTTCATTTATAAGATTATATTAGACTAGATAAAGTCTAAGGTCACTTCAAGCTTTCTAAAGTCTCATTTTAACCTTATAAAAGGATAAAGGGATAAATGGGAGGGTTTAGTGTGCCCATTTGATAAATGAGCAAGCTAAAGCTAGGGATGAAGTGATTTGCCCAGATGTGGATATCTCGTCTGTGGCAAAACTAGAACCCATTATTCTCTCTCTTCATCCTCTCCCTCATTGTGTTGTTGCTCTAAATTACCTCTGAGCGACCCTTATTATCCCTATTATAATCACGATGGATCCTGATTTACCATCAAGTTCAAGTTTCTTCCTCTCCACCTCTTTCTTATATTCCTCCAATTCTTGGTCAGTGAGTTGGCTGAAGGGATTTGGGGGTTCTGTTCCCACAGGCACTGTTTCCTCTGAGTCGTCTTTGGTATCTGCATCACCCTTGGAGGCGAGGTGGCTTTCTGTAGACTGAAAGTGAACCATAGAATATGTGTCACACCCAATGAACATGGAGAGCCAAACCTACCATTAATTTTCCAACTAACTCTCTCTGAGGTTTCAGTAGCCCAAATCCTGGTTATTTTGCTAGGGCCAGATTAATATGTACTTTTTTGGGGGAAATAAGCAGTTCATGGTGTTTTTTTCCAGGGACTGATTTTACCATCCACATTTACCTAGCCCCCCAAGCTTAGACATTGACTAATATGTAAAAGCTCTCGGGTCTCCAAGATCAAGCAGGATTGTCAAATTAATGTCAAAGAACAAAACCAAAGTATGTCACAGACCAAAAAGACTCATCTCTTATAATGTAGTTTTGCATTTTGCATTTCTTAGCTATGCTAATACTGTTCAGCCCTTCTCCAAGCAACTCAGTGGTCAGCCAAAATCCCAGAAGGATCAGGGCTAGGGCATTCAAGCTTTGGCAATGATACTGACATTACTACTAATTCTATTAATAATAATTAAAAAATAATAGCTACCATTATTAAGGTCTGCAAAATGTTTTTCATATATTATTTCATTTGATTTTTCACAACAACCCTGGGAGGCAGATTATTATTTTCCTCAATTTGCAGGTGAATGACTTGCCTAGGATCACAATAAGGTTTGAAATGGATTCTTTCTTGCTATGCTCTCCATTGTGCCCCTAAACTTATTGCTCTTCCTGATCACACCAAATCCTGACACTGTATTGCAGTTATGCAAAACTCATAAGCAAAATACATCAAATCATTAAGGCTTCAGTTTTCCAAACCATTTATATCCTGGAAAGGAACATGTTGGGAGAACTTCAGACCATTTTGCAAATATCAGTTGATATTGTTTTACCGCATAGGACAGAAAAATTTCCTGTGTTGACTTCTGTTTATCTCTAGGGTAAAATACCTTGACCTGGTAGTCAGTAGAAATGAGTTCCTAAGGAATCAAGACTATTTATCCCTTTTACTAAATACTATCCTAGTTCTAGCATTAAGTTTGACAACATGATACTTTCTGTTTCATAGGGATCATAGCTTTGAAGTCAGAAGGGACCTTGGAGGTCTTCTTATCTAACCTGGGATAGGGATGGGGATGGGAATGGGGATGAGGAAAACAAGGGTCAGTGAGGGGAAAGTGACTTGCTTAATATAACACAGTTAGAAAGTGGCAGAACCTGGATTCAGATCCAGGTCCTCTGACTCTAAATAGAGTCTTCTTTCTACTGTCCACACTGAGTCCCTTCCCTACCATGAGCCTGATTTCTCTAGTTTGAAGATTGGAAACCAGACTTAGGTACGCCTTCTAAAGCATGGATACTTAACCTGATTTCCATGAACTTATTTGTAAAAATGTTTTTAATATGCTTGTAGACCCATTTTTCAGTGTCATAAGTATATATGAGGTAGCCTAGGATACTGTCGAGAGTATTTGGATTTGGAGTCAGGAAGGGAAACTTTGTTCTATGAAGGAGTCCAAAAGATTTACTAGCCCACTAATGAGGTTTATATTACAATAAAGGCTAAGAACTTTTGTTCTATGGAAAGACAACTTGGATTTAAGTTGGCATTGTGAGGATGTCAATTATCCCTTTCCTGTCTTGTGGGAAACTTCTGATTCCTCTCCATCTGTATGTCTATAGCATCTGACCTAAGACCTCACAGCGTAGTGTCTTTGCTGATAACTATAATTCTCCATGCCTCAGCTTTAACTCAGTATGAAACTAGATCAGAATTGTGGTCCAAGAAGAGAATAAGGGAGGGAGATAAAAGAAAAATGTTCTCTTCCCTACATCATGTGTTGTATCCTGCAGAATTAAAAATGGAGAGGGTTAAATGGCTTCTCTTTATTGAGAACAAGCAAAAACCCCTGAGATAAGATATGGGGGTATGTAGAAATGAAAGTGATTCACCCACATTCATATAAAAACTAACTGGGGAGGTAGGCATGAGAAATAGACTCATGGATGGGAATGAGTGTGGAGCTGGCAATTAGAACATCTGGATTTGACTCCCAACTCTCCAACTTTATACTTGTGTGACCTTGGACAAGTCATTTAACTTTTCTTAAGCTTCTGTTTCCTCATCTTCAAAATGTATCTGTCATTCCCAGCATTGTGCCTGGTATATGTTAGATACTTCATAGTTGCTTGTTGATTGATTGTCTGATGAGGGAGTCAGAGTACATAACCTGACCCTTCTAGGTATAGAAATCAAAAATCCTACGAGTTAGGAGACCTGATACTCTCTCCCTCTACCCCACAATTTTCTGTTCTCTCACTAAAAGCTACAACCAACAGAATAAATGAAAAAGGTTTCCACTTCAGAAAGAAATTTGGGTTGCTGACCGGACTCCTACTCTTCTCTGCTATGACACTAGCCAACAATTGTGACTGAGGACCTGCGGACTTCACATCTTGCCGATTTTGCTCCCGAATCTGAAAAGGGAAAGTACAAAGAATCAATTGTTAGTTCATGATGATAGGATAGTAAACTCCTTAGAAGATGCCATTTCTGATACATAATTGGTGTTAGATGAGGATTTTCTAGTGTGGTTTAGAGATGTGTGGTCCATGAAGATTCTCTGAGTTAATCTTTTATAGTTTCTAACATAATATATCAAAACTGCTTTACCTGGAATTCTAGGCCCTCCACAATCTGACAGTACTTTATCTTTTCCTGCCTTATTTCTTATTACTCTCCTTTCCATGTTCTACATCCCCACTATGACTTTTATTTTCCTTTCCCCATGCTTTATATTATCTTACCCCCTATTAAATCATAAGCTCCTTAAGGGCAGGGACTATGTTCTTTCTAATATATATATATATATATATATATATATATATATATATACACACACATATATATGTATATATATGTATTAGTATTCAAGAAATACTGTTCAAGACTAGAGCTATTGAGATGTGAGGCACAGAGTCAAAATGAAAATAAATCATTTATTAAGTTATAAGCCAATGGAACCATAAAATTTGATTTCTAGAATTTCAGTTTGCATTTATTTTCTCAGATATAACTATAAGACATTTCTACTTCACAAAGCATCTGTAGCATCAGAAACCAAAGCTCATCCTGAAGACCAAAACTGTAAGCCTTGAAATAGTACCAAATGAGGCATGAAGAGAGGATTATTTTACCATAGGCATTATTTTACCTTGTTTCGTATTTCCAGCACTTCTTGGGGGTCCGTATAGAGAGGCACAAATTGGTTTGGATTTTCAATTCGAATTGACATTCCACTGCTAGACTTCTCCACCTCATCTGCCTTCATCCACTGACCAAATACAACACAGACAAGGTTAGGTAAAAAAATAAGGATGCTCAAAAAGATAGCATTCCATGAAGTCTACAATCTGATTGTCCTTCAGAGATAGTTACCCTGGCTTCTTTTTAGATCTATCATCTAAAGTAGGATTTGGCAACCTCTGACCTGGGTGTTGAAGACTGCCCATAGACCCAATTTCAGTGTCGTAAGTATATATATATATATATATATATATATATATAGTCAACTTTCCACTATAGGACCAAGCACATTCTATCTCATCTTTCTCATCTGTAAAATGAGATATCACTGGTAGACAAAAGTATGGAGTAAACACTAAGAAATCCAGCAACAAGATTGTTTTGGAGATGGAAATGTCTGAATGTAAGCACCTTACCTATACCCCCAGGTCTGTCTAAAAGAGACCATACATACATACACACACACACATACATATATGACAAATCCAAAGAGATCATGACCTTAAACTAACTAGATGGGGACAACTATCCAAAAAAGGGACAGTCTAGGGGAAAAATTGTAACCAGCTCTTAGGTAATACCAACCTCATCAATAAAAGAGAGAGCATCACTACAGAGTTTGGAACAATCTGATAATTGGCTCAAATAATTTCTTGACTGAGCATGGGACTTTCCAGCCTATCATTTCTTCAATGAATAGGCTCAGGCACCTGGATAGCATTACTCTTTGTGGTTAATCAAGTAAAAAATTACCCTCCCCCTTCAACCCTTACTGTAGTTTTGGTCCGAGGACTGCTCATGTTCCTCTGGACCTCATCTGCCACATTGACCCGAAGGTATGTGTTGGGACTGTTCAGCCAACGGGTCTTCTCCTTCTGCTGTTTCTGAGCATGTTGCCTCAGAGTGGAGATGGGTGCTCCATCCTCTTCAAAAACAAAGGAGGTGACGGTAGCTGGGATCTCAACTTCACTTTTGTGTTTTGCTTTCTCTTGGATAAAAGGATATCGATAGGTGTAGCCTGTTCGGTAACCCTAAGAAGATAAGAGAGGGAGTAAATTACAATGGAAAAATTATGGTTTGAGCAAACACATATCACCTTGCACATACTTCAGCAAATATATATATATATATATATGTCCTATTGAATACAATATTGAATATTTTATATACAAGTATTGTCTATAATTGTGCTAAGCTGCTAACCACTGGAAAGTAACTTTTTATGAGACATAGTAACAGTCCTCAGAGAGTTCTGGAGTAGAGGGTAAAGACCTAGGTGTTTCATGAATATCATCCCTGATAAGGGGAATCACAGAAGACTTTGGGGAGAAGAAATGTCATTTTTACTACATTAGTAAAAGCAAAGAGAGTGACAAAGACACTGAGGTCTGGACAAAGATAATAATTTCTGGTCTAGAGGCATCACTTCAATGGTCCTTGTAATTCTAGACCATGAGAACCTGACAGCCAGTCATTGAAATGACTGTCCCTTTTGAGAACTGACATTTAGCACTTGAAAAGATCCAGGTTAGTAAAAGATCAATATAAGAAACAATGTCCCAACTTCTGGTACAAGACAGGTGTCATGTTTATAAGGATGCATTGATTATGGGGTTCCTGGAAGGTGCCTAGGCAATAAGTCTGTATAATTCAGATTAAAACCAGAGCTGTAATGTCAGCATAAAGCACCTAGATAGCACAGTAGAGAAGCAGGCAGAGTCTGCAGTCAAGAAATAGTTGTTCAGTCATTTCAGTAGTGTCCAACTTGGTATGATCCCATTTGGGGTTTGCCTGGCCATTCCTTCTCCAACTTATTTTATAGATGGTTAAACTGAAGCAGAGAGGGTTAAGTATCTTGTCCAGGGTCTAAGACTGTATTTGAACTCATGTCTTCCTGACTCTAGGTCTGTGCCACCTACTTGCCCTGCAGAGTTCACCTAAAGGATAAAATTCAAGTTCCTTATCTTGGCATTCAAGATCTTCTAAAATCTAGTTCCAATCTACCTTTCTAGTCTTATCTTTCTTTACATTATGCACTTTTTAGCCATTCTATACTAGGAATTGCTTGATTTTATCTTACTCTTCCACACACATGAATTTCAATTTATTCCATATACCTGGGATACATTCCCTCTATATTTCCACCTCTTCCTTCAAAAGCTCAAATAAGTGCCACCACCTTCCTGTAACCTTCCCTGATCCTCCAAACAGAGTAATCCTCTCCTTTCTCAAATTTCTTCTAGCACTCTCTCTTCCCAGTGCCATTTATCTTGTACCATAATTTTGTGTTATGTGCCATATTAGAATGTAAACTTTTTGAGGACTGACATTTTTCATCTATCTCATAGTACCTTGTATGTAAAAGATGTATAATACATGTTTGTTGAATTAAATGGAATAATTATTTTAGCTATATCTTATAGCCACTTGGCTTGCAAGGCTGTTCTGAATCCATAGGATGTACTACAGAAATCAGAGGACTTAGGTTTGAATACAAGATTTACTATTTAGCATTCAAGTCTGGGAATTGCTGTGCCAAAAAGAGGAATAGTGATATCACCTAGGTTAAAGGTAGCATGTTACTTTTCATAGCTATCAGTTATTCTTTAGACCCTTAAAAACATTGGGATATGCTGTCTAAGCTAATATTAGAATGGGGGTTAAAGAGTGGGAAGAAATTAGCCCTTAAGTACATGAAAAAAAGTTTGAAATGTAGCTTGTGTTTACAAAAGAAATTAGGGCACATATAAAGTGAGGAGTTTATTTATGCCATTAGTTTACATAAAGTAGGGTGGGTAAAAGAGGTGAGAGAGAGAGGAGAGGAAGACAAAAGAAGTTGATTAGACCTGGATCTTTTATACTAGAAGCTCTGAATAATGATATGTGGGAGTTGGGGATGCTAACCCCTCCATTCTATACAACAATCATTAGGAGCCATGATGAGAAGAAGCCTGTTAGATTCTGTCCTGTTCAATATAGTGGAAGGACCATTTTTTGGAATAGATTACAGGATACAAATGACAGTGAGTGAGTCTGTGACATGGACCACCTCTGTGACCTGGGAAAGTAATTTCACTGAGAAAGTTTCCTTATCTGTAAAATGAGGGATCCAACCTACATCCTATTATTCTGTGACTTCCTGTGTCTGATTTCTACATGAGGCCATTTAATATTCATAGGATGAAGGGTGGCTAGGTGGCACAGTGGATAGAGCACCGATCCTGGAGTCAAGAGTACCTGAGTTCAAATCCATCCTCAGACACTTAATAATTACCTAGCTGTGTGGCCTTGGGCAAGCCATTTAACCCCATTGCCTTGCAAAAACTAAAAAAAAAAAAGATTTACAGGATGATTTCTCTTAAAACCCAAGATATTTAATGTGAGCTTCCTTATCTATCTTCATGATGTTTAAAAGAGAATGGGAGTCAGATGCCATGAATTCTACAATTTTGACTATGATGCTTGAAACCATGAGGCCACCACAAACTAGAAGCAAAGAAATCTAGAATCAAGGAAAGTATATCCATTGGGGAATAAGGAATTCTTGGTCAGGAAGATTTGGTCAATGGCTCAAGATGAACTTCAACTCTAGTGCCCTCTGAATTAATTGCAAATTAGTTTCACAGTTTGTTCAGAAGTAGCAGAAGGGTAATCATTAAAGGAACAGTGAACACAAAGGGAGCTGGGCAAAACACATGATAAGAAGGAAAGATAAACAATATGTAGCTAATTTAGTACTTTGCTGTCATTAAGGTGCCTGCTCATAAAGAAAGGCTTTCAGCCCTGTGAGTAGGTTTCATATAGGGGACCAAAGAATTCAAAGGCATGAATGAGTTTCAATTTTAACCAATGGAGACAATATCTGCTTCAATAACATCTATGGATTCATGGAATTATTGAAACATAAATCAGTGAGGTCCAGATTAATGAAGTTGTAGGGCAGCTAGGTGGCGCAATGGATAGAGCACCAGCCCTGGAGTCAGGAGGACCTGAATTCAAATATGACCTCTGACACTTAATAATTACCCAGCTGTGTGGCCTTGGGCAAGTCACTTAACCCCATTGCCTTGTTTAAAAAAAACAGATTAATGAAGTTACCCATACTTTTAATAATGCCAATGATGTCCTTCAAACAAATCCCTTATGTAAGAAAGTCTGGGGGCTCTGACCAGTAAAGATCTATGGAAGAATTGGCTCTGGCCATAGACTTACCAGATTATCCAGCATCCTCATGAGAGCCTCAAATTCATGCTCCCCCAACCGACTCTTCTGCATGGGTCCAAAAGTACTCCCAGCCCATCGAACTGACCCCACCTCATGAGGCCGATGCTTTTCTCGCTCTAGCAGGATGAGGTTCTCTGACCCTCCGGCACTGGACAGAGCAGACACCTAGAACAAAGGGAAAACATATGTAAGTATTTTAGGGATAAATAATAATATATCTTAGCACTTAAAAGTTTATAAAGCCCTTTCTCTATAACAAGCCTGTGGGACTAAATAGTGCGAGTATTTTAATCCCATTTTGCAGATTAGAGAACTGAGGTGCATAAGAGTTTAATTGCTTAGTCTAGAGCCATAGAAATAATAACTTTTAGAAGTGGAGTTTGAAACTAGGCATTCCAATTCCTGGTCTGGCATTCTTTTTAAGAAGCTTCTGGGGACCAGGCAACATACCTGAATCATCCAATTTCCCTCCTTTTCTATATATAATTGAAATGAGATAATCACATCATCAGAGCCAAATTATAAATCAATATTTATTAAGGGACTAGCAGCATCTTTCAGGCCATTTGGTCCTGCTTCTAGTCCATCTCCTATATCCAAGGTCAAAACTCTTGTGAAGAAAGGATCAACCAACTGATATGGTATCTATGTGTCAGGAAAATTAGCTTAACTGAAGAAACAAGGCATCCTAGGTCAAGTTAACAAGTTGACAAATATTTAAAGGCTTACTACGAATAGTCATTGTCTGGACATACAAAGAGTGGTAAAAATAGCCCTGGCCCTCAAGGAGTTCACATTCTAATTGGAAGAGAAATTGCAAACAAGACACATGTATTGTACTATATGTCTATGTATGTATATATGTATATATGTGTATAGGTATATACACAAACATATAATATACATATATACCCATTTGCATAGACACAGGATAAGTTGAAGATGATCACAATTGATGAAATAGGAGCCAGACAATACTCCAAGTTAGGGAAACTACTGCTTCTACATCCTTCTAGGTCCCAATAGAGAGAGTACAGAACCCTGAACTCCAAGAGTCCTGGGAATAGCAAAGTTCCCTGGTCTATTGGTCCTACTTTTGGCCCAGGCCCCAAAGCCAGCATCCAGGGGAGATGTGATCTGGCTAACGTGTTGCTACCTTCACGTCTACAACAGGCAAAACTACTTCAGGCCAAGAAAATAAAGTTCTTGCCACCCAAGTCCTGGGCACTATCAAATGACTCAATGTCAGAAACAGATATGATTTGATCAGTGGAAATGACATTAAGGAAGATGTATGACCATTTGCTTTGCCTTTGGACCCTAGGACTATAGATTCTCTTCACTGGACTTGCAGCTGATATCTCTTTGATACATTGTCTCTCCTTTTTGGAATTTGAGCTCCTGAAGAACAATAACTGTTTATAGCAGCTCTATTTATGGTGGCAAAGAATTGGAAATCAAGTGAATGGCTTAACAAACTTTGGTATATGTATGTCATGGAACACTATTGTTCTATCAGAAACCAGAAATTCAGGGAAGCATGGAAGGATTTGCATGAACTGATGCTGAGTGAGATGAGCAGAATCAGAAAAACATTGTACACCCTAACAGCAAAATGGGAGTGGTGATCAACCTTAATGGACTTGCTCGTTCCATCAGTGCAACATTCAGGTACAATTTTGGGCTATCTGCAATGAAGAACGCCATTTGTATCCAGAGAAAAAATTGTGGAGTTTTGATTTTTAATTAAAAAAATTATCTTATGAAATTTTGCTCTCTCTTATATTTTATTTTTCTTAAGGATATGATTTCTCTCTCATCACATTCAACTTAGATCAGTGTATACCATGGAAACAATGTAAAGACTAACAGACTGCCTTCTGAAGGGGTGGGGGGAGCAAGATTAAGGGGGGAAATTTTAAAATTCAAAATAAAATCTTTTATTTAAAAGAACAGTAACTGTTTGACATATATCACTTAGCACAGGGATTTATATAGAATAAATAATAAATGTCCATTCAAATATTCTAGAGACAGCTAAGTGGAGCAGCAAATAGAACACCAGGCTTGAAGTCAGGTTCAAATTTAACCTTGGATACTATGTAATCCTGGACAAGTTACTTAGTTTCTGCCTCAGTTTCCTCAACTGTTAGGGATAATAACTAATAGCACCTTCTACCATGTATTGTGAGAATCAAATGAAATAATACTTAAAAAGGGCTTAGCATAGTATCTGTCACATAAGAGGTGATTGATAATTACTTCCTTTTCTTTATTCTGTGTGCAGAGTACTAGACAGATGTTGTGGCTATTCCACATTTCTAGAGTTTAAGCTCATAAGGATTTTGTAATTTAAAAGTAATATAATCTAGTGTAATGTAATAATAGAATCCACAGAGGTTTTATAGCTTAACCAGGTTTTTTCCCTTCTATTATATCCTGGCCACCCTATGTTTGAAGACTTCCATTAAGGATTATCCTATCTCCTAAGGCAGGTTATTCTATGCTTTGTTGTTGTTCAATTGTGCTTGGCTCTTCCAGACCCCATTTGGGGTTTTCTGGGCAAAGATATTAGAGTGCATTGCCATTTCCTTCATCACCTTAATTTACAGATGAGGAAACTGAGGCAAACAGGGTTAAATGGTTTTCCCAGGGTCATACAGCTAGGAATTACCAAATTTGAATTCAGGTCTTCTTGACTCTGTGCCTAGCATTTTAACCACTATACCACCTGGCTGCCTTATAATTCTAGGCTTATATAGCTCTAGTTGTTGGCAATTTTCCTTATATCATTTCAATATGCTTCTCTGCTATGTCTATTCTTTGGTCCTGCTGCCCTCTGGTACCTAACAGAACAAAACTAATTTCTTTTATAGGATACCTTTTTTATAGGATTCTTTTATAAATTTTTAAGACAGCTATCTTTCCCTGGCACCATTTAAATCAGGATATAAGATATTTCACAGTTCTAGGGCCTATCCTTGATTGAGATGCTGATCCAAAGAGAAATGCCATTTTCACCTGAACAAGTTGTTTCCATAACCTATAAAATATAATCTTAGAATCATAGCATCATAGTATTACAGAATTTAAGACTGGAAGTGTATCTAATCCAAATTCTTATCCACTGGACATTTCCCTTCTTAATGTTTCTGGCATCTGGTCATACTGACTTGAACCAAGGCAATATTCTGTCTTTAATTTCTAAGGTAACCCAGTTTTATATGTAGGGTTGATCAAAAACTAAAAGTTCTGTTGCTGGTCACCTAAACAAAATTAAGGCAAGAATTTGAAATAAAGCATTAAGTCGCCTCATAATGACTGCAGCTTGTCCTTTTTAAATAAAATTTACTTATTGATCTCTTCATGTGCATAGAAAGAAATATCTTGATCCATTAAAAAATAGTTTGTAAGGATTGCAAATTTTTCATTGGGGCAAAACTACTGAGGCTCAAAATCTAGGGGCTCTGGCCATATATCCATAGTAAAGGCAAAAAAGAAAAAAGAAAAAAAAGGTTGAAGTGGGCAATGATGCTTCACAGTACATGGTAGTGGAGAAATATGAAAGGAGGGAGTTGTGATCAGCAATGGCAACGGTGGAAAAATATGGAAGTAATTTTTGTGATGGACTTATCATAAAGAATGTGATCCACCCATGACAGAATTGGTGGTGTTGGAACACAGACTGAAGCACATTTATTATTATTATTATTTTTAGGGGGGGGTGCAGGGCAAATGGGGCTAGGTGGCCTGCCTGGGGCCACATAGCAGGGTGATTGTTGGGTGTCTGAGGCCGGATTTGGACCTGGGTGCTCCTGGCTCAAGGGCCAATGCTCTATCTGCCACCCAGCCACCCATACTATCACTATTTTATTTTGGGTCTTTTCCCCCCCTTTTTTTCTTTTTTTGGTTTTTGCAGGGCAGTGGGGTTGGGGTGGCTTGCATGTCACATGGCTGGGTGATTGTTGGGTATATGGGGCTGGATATGGGCTCAGGTGCTCCTGGCTCCAGGGCTGGTGCTCCATCCATTGCGCCACCTGGCCATACCTACAATTATTACTATTATTTTTCTTTAATTTTAATTTTTTTCTCTCCCCTTTATAGCTCAAGCGAGTCCATATTTTTTGGGGGGAGGGGGTATTTTGTTTACTCTTAAACAAGAATATTTTATTAATGTATAAAAACATTATTTGTACAAAATGAGAATAAATAAATATTAAATATTAAAAGAAAAAAAAAACTATATCTGCCTCTTTTTTGGTTTTCTTTCTTGCTTTCCCTCTTTATTTGCCTGGGAGAATCAATGGATATTGGCAAGCAAAGGGAAACTTGTGTGCCTTAGAGCAAAACTCATCTTTGTGGTTTATTGGAAGGTTGATCCTGAAATAATTTGAAGGAGAAATGAGTTACAAAGACTTTTACTTAAAGGCTAGCTGGAGAAAGTAGATTCAGGACAGTTTAAACACTTGGCTCTAATTAGCTGTTTGTACTCCTAAGAAGCTTGATACCTGGAGACAAAACTAAGGGAACTTTCTTATCTCTTTCCTTTGGGAGGGAAATTCCTAATCCTGAGACTGGATTTTGAAGATGTCTATTAAAAGAACTGAAACAGCTTCAGTAATCTGTTAAAAGAGAGACAATAAATATGTGGAAGTAGTGACAACCTTAGGTGCCTATTGAAGGGTAGAGGTGTGATAGAGTCAGCTCTGACACAAGAGAACAGAATGTGAAATTTTCAGAGTGAGCATTTATATTTTGATAAAGGCTATAAATCAGTACTTAATTACCCAAGACTTCAGTGAAGGAAATTAAAATTAATATATGTCCTTCTGTATTCTGCCTTGGTCAGACAATATCTAGATTATTGTGTTCCCTTCTTAAAACCAAAGTTTAAAAAGAACAATGATTTTTCCAACTGATTGAAATTACTTATCTTTGAGTCTTTAGAATTACATTCTTGAGATCTTGTGATTCCTCTTGAATCTATTTTTCCCTTTAAAATTGTAGGCTATGGGAAGTTACCTATTTTTTTTGAATCTCTTAAAAACCTCTCTCCTAAATTACTTCAGTTTGACACCACTGAAATAGATATGATTATCAAACGTGCATTTGACACAAAGTAAGAAGAAATAAACAAGTTGTATGTTAGAATTCAAAAAGTTATGGGTAGACTTAAGCCCTTAAATGAAGCTAGTAAGGTAATCTTAAAGTTAGATTCAAAACATCATCTTCACAAGAACAATTTGAGGAAAGTTGACAAAGTAATGGTTCAGCTAGGAAAAAAACTAGGGTTTTTAGGTGACTTCTAGTCTGATGTAAGTCAACAATTTTATATGGTAGCCAAATTAAAGCTACCTAATGTAATTTGAGATTGTTATCAAGGAAAAAAATAGCTTCCCAAGAATAAAAATAAGAAAAAAATGACTATATAATTTTATAATTATAATTTTAATAATTATAATTTTAACAATGCAGATTAAATTTCAAAACTTATTTGTGAGAGCCAGTTGTTAAATAAACCAGCACACCACTGGTTGAGGTTCAGTTGGTGGGAGAAGCAAGAATAATTTGGGAAGAGAAGAGAGGGATGAGAGAGAACAAAAGGGAGAGAAGTGAGAAACAGAGATAGAGGCAGAGATAAAGATAGACAATTAGATTAATACTCAGTGAAGAGTAGGCTGAGCATAAAAGCAATAACTAGGAGGGAATAGACCCAACAAGAGTAATGAAATACTACCAGTTACAGTACTGTCCTTCCAAGTAGGCTTCCTGGCCATATATGTTCCACTCTACATGTGTGCCAGAACATATCTTCCTGTGTGTGAACTTCAAGCACATTCCCTAAGAATTCTAGTCTTCCCACTGATGGGTTCAATATTTGTGCCAGGACCACCCTAGTTATATGGAGGAAATATTGTATTTCTAATTTTCTTATTGTACTATTTCATTAAATACCTTTGCTTTATAAACTATGTGTCTTCTGGCTAACTAATAAAAGAGACATTTGGCAGAGAAATATGAACTATGGGTTTGACTACAGATTTAGATTTGAAAACAACTTTAGAGATTGTCCAATCCAACTTGCTTATTTTGCAAATGAGGAACCAGGGCTCAAAGAGAGCAAGTGATTTGCCCCAAGATTATAAAGGTGATACATGACAAAACCAGCACTGAACCTAGGAGTCCTAACTCCAAATCCACCATTCTTCCCACTTGTATTGCTCACTGAATGTGGACCCATGAACTATTATTTTTTCTGAAGGAAAGGGCACAGGTTAATGAAGTAACTCCAAGTTATTACATATTTTGTAGAGCTGGGCAGGGATATTCAACTTCCTTAGCAAGTCAGAATTAAAGTTGGTTTCTAGACTCTGTGTGCCAGACTTGGGTTTTCTCTCAACTAGGTCTTAGGAAATAGAGTTTTATTTCCTGAATATCAGTTGATAATCTTGTGTTATTAACTTTACAGAGTGCCTGAAATAAAATGGCAGAGGCTGAGTCAACAAGAAGCTAGTTTATGGACTCCCATAGGCAAGAGTACTGGCTTTAGAAGAGTCTTCATATTTCGTTAAATTCAATTTTCAACACAATTCAGAAATCGTTTTAATGGTATCCCTGACTATCTCTACGTATAATGATAGAGGACTTACTACCTCATGAATTAGCCCATTTATGCCCATTTATAGCCAGAGCAAACTGAATCAAAAATTTACTCCCTTAAGACATTTTACCCTTTACTTTTCTGGAGCTACGCAGAATATGGCAAGTTCTTCCTCATCCATTTGATAACTTTTGAAAGTTTTTTTTTTAGTTTTTGCAAGGCAGTGGGCTTAAGTGACTTGTCCAAGGCCACACAGCTAGGTAATTATTAAGTGTCTGAGGCTGGATTTGAACTCAGGTACTCCTGATTCCAGGGCAGGTGCTCTATCCACTGTGCCACTTAGCCACTCCCAACCTTTGAAATTTTTAAAGACACTAATTAGAAATCCATTATAGCTTTCTTACATAATAGAGTCTGCCCATTAGAATTCTCAACATGTTGATTGAAATCTTCTAGCTGATTACAGACCTTAGCAATGTGAGTGGTCATCAGGAGGCCTCTTTTTCTTTTTTTGGTGGAGGGGTGGGGTGCATAACTATTCCCTTGCTTTTAAACAGCTAATATGCTAGATTGAAATTTCCCTGGGCCATAGGAGAGAGATTGGACTGGAGCACCCTTCCCCTACAAGCATACTCACAGATCTTACTCAAGAGATGATTGTTAAATTTTCAGAGTATTTACTTACCCTGAATCATCAAATACCACAAATCAGGGCTTAGTTTATTGTTTTGTTAATTGACTAGATTTTTTAAAAAATTAATGAAGAATATGTTAATAAAGAAGATTAAACATAAAATTGTGTCCTACATACATTCCCCCAGGGAACCAGTTAAACATTTATCACAATACTCTTGCCTATAAGTATTACTTGGTGATTTAGAGTGGGCAGAGAGAAGCCACCTGGCAGAGCCGAGCCTCATCTAGTAATCATTAGTCAACTAAATACAAACTGTATACACTGGTATACTAGGGCATAGCCATAGACATGCCCAAGACACAATGGTCAGTTAAAAGGATGGGAAAGAATAAACTGAAGAAGAGAATATTGAACAAGGAGTGAAACAGCTGGACAAGGGATCCCTTTTCTATGAATAGCCCTCTCTAATGCCCACCCAGCTAATAGTGCTCTGTCTCCTCTCAAATCACAGAATCTCAGAGTTACAAGGAAATCCAAAGATAATACAATTCAATCCACTGGGTACCCTATCTGTAGATTGTGGATTTCTTCTTACCAGGCATAGTCAAACTATAGATGATCCAAAGTGTCCTCCTGGGACCAAAATAATTTACCATAGCTAATCCTTACTCTATATACAAGAGAATGACTAAGTACATGGCCAGGACTTGGGTGAGATATTAATAGGCATTTAAAAAAATTCCAAAAAGTAAAAGAAATTTAATATTGATAAATTTTTACATCAATCAAGTGGTGGAGTGCGTGGACAAGGATCTCCTCCACCACTTGAACAGGTGACTCTGCTTGAAGGTCTCTGGTGAGAGGGAATTTACAGTCTCTTAAAGCAACCTGTTCCACTTTGGGAAATAGCTCAAATTGAGTTCTAAGGAAGATTTTTCAAATATAAAACCAAAACTTGCTTCAGTAAATTCTGTCTGTTGTTCCTTGTCCTTTCCCCTTGGGTCAAGCATATGAGTCTAATTCTTTTATGTTTATTCTAACTCATCTTGTTAAACTCTTCTTTCTTTCCTTCCTTCCTCCCCTTCTCCCCTTTCTCCCTTTCTTCCCCTTCTCCTCTCTTCTTTCTTCCCTTCCTGTCCTTCCTTCCTTTTCCCTCCCTCCTTAATATTCATGACCATGTCTTTCCTCCACTTTTAGATTAGAAACTTCTTGAGAGCAAAGACCATATAGTTTTCTTTGTATTCCTGGCAAGGATCACAGTTCCTTGAACAGAGCAGGCACTAGATAGATGATAGATGGATAGATAGATGGATAGAGAGATAGATAGATAGATAATAGATATATATATATATACATATTTTTGTTATATATATATGTATATGTTTTAATGAATGAATAAAATTAGAACTGCCCACACTTTTTCAGTACTACCTATCAGTTTGGGTGGCAGATGGAGGCAAGGACTGCCTGTGTTTCTCTTTGCCTACCTGCAGATGGCTTAGGAAGCTGCCAGCCACTGTTGGGTGATGACCCACTTTCTTTTAGCCTTGGGTCGATCTAAAGCAATGAGACATGGCCCTCAGGAGAAATGATGAGTGATCTTCTGATAACCTCAAGCCACTAAAACTGATTTAACAAGGTTGGCATGCTTCATATGGTCACAGAAACAGAGAGCTGGAACCACCGTAGGAGCCAGTGTTGTTTCAGTTGTTGTCAAAAGTGCTGAACCATGAATGTCAAATGAAACCCAGAGTGGATGGTAATCATATTGTTACTTTGCATATTTTAAAACTAGCATAGTGAGGTGGAAATATTGCTGGTCTGGGAGTCAGAAACCTCATTTGAATTCTGGGCTCTGTCAGTTCCCTGGGCTCAGGTCTCTTATATAACAATAATTGCTCCATCTTCCCCCTAGGGTTATTGGGAAGACATAATTTTCTAAATTATAAAATATTATAGAAAGTTATTATCATTATTGTTAAGTAATTCACACATAGATTTTTCATATCAAAATGAATAGTAATCCCTATTTTTAACCTAGAACTTGCTATTCCTTTCTCCTTAATTCATCAACAATGACAATAATAATAAAGTTTAAAGTTTTATATAGTGATTTAGAGCTTTCAGAAGAATATCCTTCCAATAACTTTATCCCCTTAGACCTAATATAGCTCTCTCTACCTCTCTAATGCATTTGTCATGGGGCATTATAATCACCTTTGCTTGTGTCCTTTACCCTCTACTAAATAGCAAACTCCAGGAGGGCAGGGACTGTATTTTTCTAAATTCTGTATCTCCCTAGCATCAAATTCAGTGATTAGCACACAGTAAACACTTAATAGATATGTATTAATTTATTTTAACAATTCTTATAGGCATTTCTCCATTATTTTTAAGTACTTAGTGATGCTATTTTCTTTTAGGTTTTTGCAAGGCAAATGGGGTTAAGGTGGCTTGCCCAAGGCCACACAGCTAGGTAATTATTAAGTGTCTGAGATCAGATTTGAACCCAGGTACTCCTGACTCCAAGGCCGGTGCTTTATCCACTGTGCCACCTAGCTGCCCCTATTTTTTTATTTTATTTTTTTATTTTTGGCAAGGCAATGGGGTTAAGTGGCTTGCCCAAGGCTGCGTAGCTAGGTAATTATTAAGTGTCTGAGGTCAGATTTGAACTCAGGTACTCCTGACTCCAGGGCTGGTACTCTATCCACTGCATCACCTAGCTGCCCCCAGTGATGCTATTTTCAATAAACCAGTTTCATTATTTATCATAATAGCTCAGAGAAGCAAGCAATTGAACCAAGAAAATGGAAAAGCAATACAAATTTTTGTCTAGAAGGGAGAGCATTGCCTGCATTTGAATAGGCCAGATTATGAAGGATTTGATTTGTTATTTTTGCTGCTATGTCAGAATTTACCAGGAGAGGGCAACAAGCCATTAGAATGAATGACTTCTGACAAAGAGCTCATGAAACTATCTTCAGACAAATTCAGACCAGAGCCTTCCCCAATCACAAGTCCAGATTTTGATCCATTTTGAGCCAATTCCATTCATTCGAACACAGACACGGCATCACAAGGTTATTCTCTCTCTCTCTCTCATGCCTTTTGCTCTTCCTCCCTCCCTTCTTTCCTGTCTCTTTCCCCCCTCTCTCTACCTTAGTCTCTTTCTCTTTTCTCCTCTCCTTTTCTCCTGTAAGCTGTTGGTCCTTTCCAGTCTTCTTCTCCAGCTTCCCTCTAAGAACCTTTCTGTTTGATCCTCCTGGTCTGCCCTTCTGGGTTAATTGCTCTCATGCTTCCCCCAGGTGCCTTCCACCTCAATACCCCACAAGTGCTGCAGGCTGACCTAGCTGCTTTTGCTCTGCTCCTGGACTTTTTTCCTTGTCTACACTATGATGTCCTAGATGGAGCAATATACATGAAGATAAAAGATGTGAGTGGGTGACAAAAATAATTATTAACATTTATATAAAACTTTATAAAGCACATGTTGAGCCTTATCTTTAAGATGGAACATGTTGTAAAGAATATACTTTGTAAAATTTAAAGTACTATATAAATATGAACTTTCATGATTATTAGAGATAATAATTAATTTGATAAAAGAAATCTAGTTGATGTGATAATAGGAGAAGTCAAATAAAATGATTAACTCTGTTGCCTCAATGACCTTTTGTTCCCTCAGAATTATAGAATCTTAGCACACTGGACTTAGAGTTCATCTTATCTCTTTATTTGATAGACAAGGAAACAGAGGTAAAGACAAAAAAGTGTCCCAGTATTTGAACTGAGTCTTTTTTTAACCATATAGGGAAGCTGCTTGGTATAGTAGAAAGAATATCAGGAATCAGGAAGATCTGAGTTCAATCTGATCTCAGACAAGTGTTAACTGGATGCCTATATTTGTCTCAGTTCCCTTGTCTGTAAAAATGGGAGAAGGAAATGGCAAATCGCTGCCAAGAACACCCCATGGACTCACATAGACTATTTATGATTGAGCAATAAACCAACAACTTTTAAATTCAACTGTATTCTTTCCAGTATACTCGACTTTATTGTTCAGCCAAACTGGACTTCTTTCTGTTCCTCATATAAGACATTTCCTACTTCTATGGATGTTTCTCCTTCGTATCCCTTACCTCCCCTGTACAATTCCTTGTTTCCTTCGAGACTCAGCTCAAGTACTACCTTCTATATGGAACTTTCCTTGGATAGCTAGGTGGTGTGTTGGACTTGGAGTCAGAAAGACTTGAGTTCAAATGCGGCTTCAGACATTGACTGTGTGATCCTGAACAGGCATTTGGTCTCTGTTTACCTCAGTTTCCTCAATTTAAAATGAGGATATAATAACACCTACCTTACAAAGTTAGTATGAGGATCAAATAATGAAAGATTTATAGCACACTTAACACAATGCCCAACATATATTTGGTACCATATAAATGCTTATTAATCTCTTCCCACTCCTTCCTTTAATTCCCCCAGCCTTTAATTCCTTCCCTCCCTAAACTATCTTTTATTTATTTTGCATATATTCTGCAAAATATACATCCATACACATATGAAAATATATATACCTCTATGTGTTATATATATAATATAGGCATTATCTCCTGTGATAGATTGTAAGCTACTTCAGGGAAGATATTAGTATCATTTTTGTCATTATATTCCCAGTGCCTACCACAATTTCTGGTACATAGTACTTAATATATGTTTGTTTAATTGATTTATACAAGATATCCTCACAAATAATCCATAAATTTTAATATTGCTCTGGAGCCGGTGCAAACATTTCTGTTTGTCTCATAGCAATGACTTTAAGTAGGGGAATTTCTAGTCTTGACAGGACAGAACTCATTAGTACCCACTCCCAGAATCCATTCTTTACCTGTATCTCACAAGCTGCCTGTAGGTGGAAGATCTTATAAAATGCTTCTTCAACAGTGTCACCCAGAGCAACCACTCCATGATTTCTTAGCACCAGGATCTGCAGAAGATTATAAACATAGTTAAAACTACAAACTACCTAAAAATCATTATAAGAAAAACCAAAATCTTATTAAATAATTTATTGTCTTCTCTCCTTTCCCTCTACAAACCTCAAATAACCCTTATTCATTTGTTTCCAGCCTATCTTGGCCCGTGTCCTCTTTATCATAATAAGGTTCCCTTAAAAAAAACCCTAAAATTTTACAAAAACTAAAATGTCTGTAAACCAAGTGTTTCTTGTGGCAGTGACTGAGCCTTTGGACTTTGTGAGTCCAAAAACTAAATTTGGAGGGAAAGCTTCTTTTATGGTAGAAAGAACACTAAATTAGCTATGCAACCATGGTCAAGTCTCTTAAGCTTTTTGAGACTCAGTTTTTTAATATGTAAAATGGGGATGGGTAATGGAATAGATGGAAGAATTTTGGAATAGATGATCGCTAAACTCTAAGAATCAATATGATTATATATGTTGTCACTGTTGATACTGACAGCATGAAACTCTGCTCAACATAAATTAGTATGGATTGCGAATCAAAGGATCGAGGTTCTAGGAAGAATTTCTAGGACATACAGGAGGGAAAAAGGAAAACCAGATCTGCTTAAAGAATATGACTCTTCTAGGACTCTTCTTTTCCTTCTTACCCTACCAAATTTCTCCCACATGGTTTTCTCAATGTGGTTAGTAGAAAGAACGCTGAATTTGGAATCTAAGAAGTTGCCTTAGTCTCTTCATCTGCAAAATAAAGGGTTGGTGTAGATGACTCTGAGGACCTTTCTGACTTTATGTCATATGATGTCTAAGAGACCTTCCAACTTTAGATCTTAATCCTAATTTTGTGAATTCATATAAGTATTAAGATCAGGTTAGATGTTCTGGTCAGTTCTTTGTTTTTGTTTTTGCAAGGCAATGGGGTTAAGTGACTTGGCCAAGGTCACATAGCTAGGTCATTATTAAGTATCTGAGGCCACATTTGAACTCAGGCCTTCCTGACTCCAGGGCCAGTGCTCTATCCACTGTGCCACCTAACCTCCCCTAATGGTCAGTTCTAATTGTCTGTCTGTGCAAGAATTCATTCCTGGGCTGAAGCACATGACTTCATTTTCTTCTTTTGAAAAGAGTCCATCTTTCTCCTCTCTGATGTCAGAGTTGGTGCCTTCTGACCTTCAAAGGTTGATGCATACAATTATGAATCCTCCCTTCTTGCAAAATTTCAGGGAATTTCATTGATGTTAGAATCTCATATCATTTCCAGATATTCAAATTTATATTCAATGATACTATTGCTCAAAGGGTATGGATCCACCAGATATAAAAATTATAAGTTGACATGTAAATAATGAGTTGATATTTCTAAAGTTTGCAAACCTTACTCTTTCCATAACTGCCCAAACAATCAATCCACTGGGTCAGCTACTGAGTTTTCACATCCTCTCTGGCAGTTTGTGGACGTGGGATAAATTCTCTAATCCATCTAAAGTTGGTCACCCTTGCTATATAACCTGCCTAGCATCTCTTTCCTTGAAAAACTTTCTTCAGGGGGCAGCTAGGTGGTACAGTGGATAGAGCACTGGCCCTGGAGTCAGAAGTACCTGAGTTCAAAGTTGGCCTCACACACTTAATTATCTAGCTGTGTGGCCTTGGGCAAGCCACTTAACCCCATTTACCTTGCAAAAAATCTAAAAAAAACCTTTCTTCAAAATGTCTGTGCCCTGTGACCTCCTTAGTCATGAGATCAGGTAGAGTTACTCTTTCCATTGTATAATGGGGTAGGTTATAATCTCCTTTTCTTCCCACTGTCATCAATATTCCAATGTATTGATCACTGAGGACAGCATTGAGGGTTTGAATATTTCTGCTCAGGTGTTCATAGAAATCTTGTGGCTGGCATATGAGACTAGAATTGAGCCAACTGCTTTATATCTTCTGACCTATTCTTCATATAAGTTGCTACTCAGATAAACTTGGTGACCATTCAGAACATATTCTAATACCCCAAATACCTATGAAATCATTTAGGTTCATCATACCTTATATACAATGTTAATCAATGTTTAATTTGTTTTTATCAAATTTTATTACAAAGAACAGTTAAACTAATATCAATCATAGCTAATATGTATTTAGCACTTTAAGGTTTGTAACATTCCTTAAAATGCATCATTTTATTTGATTCTCATGGCAACCCTCTGATATAGATGTTATTATTATACCCATTTTATAGATGAGGAAATAAGGTGGCCCTGGGTTACTCAGCTACTAAGTATCTGAGTTAGGATTTGATTTCAGACCTTTCTAACTTGCAGTCAGTCACAGTTGCTTTCTTTAGAACTTCTTGACATATTTGCAAACAGCATATCTGAGAAAGGTAAAAAAGGAGAGAAAACAAAAGCAAGAGGATCCTAGAACTCAAGCTGGAAAGGGCTCTGGAGGGCATTTAATCTAATTCCTTCATTTTATAGATGAGGAAACTGAGGCCTAGGGATTTAAAGTGACATGTTTAAGGTAATATGAGAAGTAAACATCAGAGACAGGATTTGAACCCAGGTTCTGTTACTCCAGAGTAAGTATTCTGGTGATTGTACTAAGTTAACTCTTTTCCTCCTCAAATCATTAACTTGTGAAAATGAAAAGTTTATAGATTTTGTAAAAAGAGTGATGTGGGTAATTAATTGCTATTTTCTGGATCATTTTTTCCTCCCTTCCCCCTTCTCCCCACCCCCCAAAAAAGCAACAAGGCATACCTCTCTCAGATTTCTCTGTATTGGCACCATTTTACCTGGCTTCTAACTCACAGAATCTAGAACTCTTGAGCTATACAGTTCATTAAGTGCAAATAAATACATAAAACCTTTACCATGAAGTCATTAACCTCTTGACATTTATCAAGTATTTGAAGAGCTGTTATTTGGAAAAGATATATATTTTTTCTGTTTGGACCAGAGCAATGAATGGGATCTGAATGATTCAATATCTTGAATCAACTAAATAGTGCAGTAGATAGCACATTGTTATCTGGATTTAGGAGGACTGAGTGCAAATTGGATTCAGACACTTACTAGCTATGTGATCTTGCATAAATCACTTAATCTCTGTTTGCTTCAGTTTCCTTATCTGTAAAATGAGGTGGAGAAGGAAATGGCAAACCAAAACAGTATTAATGTCAAGAAAACCCCAAAATAGGGTCATGAAGAGTCAAACAGAGCTGAAAAATGACTGAACAACAAAATGAGAATAATAGAATAATAACAACAAAAACTTAAGGTTGTTGTGAAGGTGAAATTAAAGTTTGTAAAACATTTTGCAAATAAGTTACTATTATTACTGTTATGATTGCTTATAGCCATAATATACAGAATTTCTCAACTTCCAAGGGTGATCTAGAAATGAAATTGTCTGCCTTGAACCATCAGATTTATGACTGGAAAAGATTTTAGACCAAAGAAAAGACTTGATCAAAGTTACACAAATTGCAGGTAGAGTCACACTGGTGAAAAAATGAGCTTTTTGTCACTAGACATGGTTTTGCAGAGATGTATAGTCCCTTGTCAAAAAAATTTATAGAAATGGCTATTCATCCATCTGGCATGTAATTGAATCAACTTTGACTTCTGATTCCATGACTCCAAGATCCCTCAGGTTGTTTAGAATACCCATCACCAGGGTACAGATAAACAAACCAAGGGGAAGCATATGAAGCATTTGGTAGAGCTGGGAGTAGGAAGTACTAATTTTGATTTCCAGAGTAAAACTCTCTCCCCACTAGGCTCACCATCTCCCCATATTAATTCCACCATTAAAGTATAATTCCAACAACACTAGTCTGTGATAAGACCCAACCCAAAATCTTGTGCTTGTATTTAGTCCCAAACCAAACCTTGCAGGTGGGTCCAAGGCACTTCTGCAGATTGATCCGATCAGCTTCCTCTTCCATTTCTCCATTGAAATCATAGTAGACCATGTCCCCAACCAGCAGTGCATCATGAGAGATGGGTAGGAGTCCCCATTTCATAGCTGACACCTTTAGTGAGACAATAAGAAATGGTCAACATCCTATGGGCTATCATCTTTGCCACTTTCCCTTGCTTCAGATCCCAAAAGTTAGAACTAGCATGACAAATCAGAATCAGAGCCTGGAGAATACCAAAGATCATCTCAAGGTGTGTAAATGAAGTGAATGAAGCCATAGAGGTCCATAGTATTAGGACATGGTGATACCAAGAAATCCAAGAAAGTACAGTATAAATGGTATAGCCATTACCTATTTATGGGTATATGCATGTGTGTATAACATGAAGATTATAAATAAATCAATACATAAAATTAATACTCACATTTAATCTCTCTATGTCTTAATGAAAGGGAGGGGCTATATATTTTAGAAAACATGAAGATTTAACAGCATCCCTCCTTTTTGCTTTGCTTTACTTTTCCTTGATCTCCTACCTTTCTTTCCTTTCCTTCTTTCTCTTCTTTTCTTCCTTCCTTCCTTCATTCTCTTTCCTTCCCTTCCTCCTTTCCTCCTTTCCCTTTCTCTCTAGCCTCTTTCTTTTCCTCCCTCCAGCTTTCTTCCCTTCAATTTTCTATGCTCTGTACATATTTGTACACAATAAGAATTCATTTATTTTCAATTTCAAATCCAAAGTTATCATTAAGTTTTATTGAGGGGCATCAGACCAAAAAGAGCCAAATGGACCTAGAGGACATATCATCAGATGTCAAATTAGATAAGGAAAGGCTATGAATTACCCCCCATGGTGGTTTAGGTCCTAGTCAGAGCATCTAGTAAACATTATGACTGGTCTTGAGAAATGTTCTTTTTTCTAAGAGATAGATGGTCTTGTTCCTTGCCCCTAGAACTGAGTTCTGTTAAGCACAGATAGCATCTTTATTGGATCATATCAGGCACACTCCTTGAGGAGAGGAAACTGCTATCCTTCTGACAACTTTGATTTCACTTCCTGACTTCAGAGAAGGTGCGGAGTATACCCTTTACCATCCCTACTTTTCTTTTCTCTCGTCTTTTATTCTAATCCCAAAACAGTGCATAAGAAGGTAGGTACAGTCAGGGTTCCTTTTATTGAAAACTAGATTTTCCCTTTTACTAGATAGTGATCCAATTTGAGCCAATCTAATTCAATGAATTTTGTGAAAATTAGTAAACATATCCTATACTCAAGCTTTCTGTTATGCATATCACTCATCCTGGTTAGGATTTCACTGAACCTCTCTGTGCTCTAGATCACCCTCTAAGTCTATGAATACATTATAGAGAAGGTGATAACCTTCACTGGAGGAGAACTTTCTCCACCAGGAACTCTCAGTACCAAAGAAATCACAAGTCCAATTCTTACTCTTAGTCCATATAGAAAACACTATGGTAGGTGCTAGGGATACAAAGAAAAATGAAATAAAGTAGTGTCTTCTCTCAAGCAGCTTAGACTCTCTTGTAAGGATGGACAGGATTCATGCCTAAGCATCAGGGTGTTACTAACATAAAAATAGAAATTTAGGGTACTGGGGCCTAGTCAGGATGGTTGTAAATTCTGTCATATAATTCAAAGAAGCATACTGCTGGCATTCAACAAATGTTTATTGATCTGCTAATTGATTTGATCATGACTGGAGAGGGGAAAAGAAACCATTGCCATTCCTTATTTTCTCTGAACCCTGGAATTCAGTTTAGGCAATGGAAATTCATATAAGACTGTGAGTTTCTTGACAGCAACATTGTTTTTTAAAATTTCTTTATATTCCCAGAACTTGGCACAAGGCCTGTCTGATTGATACATGTGGAGAAGTCTGTTTGTTTCCTAACTGATAGATCTTCATGGAAATAGGTCCAGTGGCTAAGGGTCATGAATGATCCCAATGATCACAGCGCATACTGAGTGAATGGAACTACAGTCTGGTTGGCTTGGTTTCTCTGGCAAACACAGTATCAGGAAATCTCTCTGGGGTCTCCAGTCCAGATGGCCAAGGCCAGGATTATTTTAAAATATGAATTTGTAATTTTATGGAACAAATTAGACCACTGGCCTCAAAAAAAATTGTTGAATAAGGGTGTGGTGGTTGGTAGATAGGCTAATTTGTGGATAGAGCTAGTCAAGTGCATCCCCTTACCGCTGCTGTGGCTGGGGTATGCAGATGGATGATGCACCTCACATCAGGCCTGGCTGCATAAATGGCTGAATGCAGACTGAAGCCGGTGGGATCCACTGGGAAGCTGCTGGTGCCCTTCTCAACCACTTCACCAAGGATATTCACTTTGATCTGAGGAATAGGGCCAAGCAGAGAAGGGACATTTACAGCAAGGAAACCATATAACTCTTGCAAACACATATAAATATATAAATGGGCATGCACACATCTCATCCACCTCTAATCATGATCAGATACTTCTTGACATTCTTTCTCTTTCCTCATTTGTACCTTTAACTCAGTTTGCCAGTATTTGCCAAGTCAATGAGTTCTTATACCATTTAAGTGTCTCATCACTGTATGGAGGTTATTCTGATTTTTTAATTTTTTAATTGTTATTTTATTTTTCCAATTACATGTTATGAAATTTTCCAACATTCATCCACCGGCATAATATGTATTTTTAATTCCATAATTAAATTTCACCCTCTCTTCCCACCCCTCTCCCCTCTCAGGTTAATATTGTATATACACATTTGTATTTAACATGTTTACATGTTAGTCATTTTTGGTATTAGGATTAAGGAAAAAGAAAGAAAACCATAAGATAGCAAAGAAATATATGAGAAAATTTTTAAAAGTGAATGTAGCATTCAATCAGATTCTGAGGAATATTTTGTTTTGTTTTGTTTTTCTTCTTTTGATAGCATTGTCCATAGCTGGTCAACTAGGATTGTCCTCACTTTCTGAACTGCTGAGAAGAGCTGCATCCATCAAAGTTGATCAACTCACAATGTTGCTGTTAATGTGTACAATGTTCTTCTCTTGGTTCTGCTCCCTTTGCTCAGCATCAGTTCTTATAATTTGTTCCATGCTTCTCTAGAGTCCAACCATTCATGGTTTCTTATAGAACAATAAATTTATAACATTCATATTCAATAACTTGTTCAACCATTCCCCAATTGATGGTCATCCCCTCAATTTCCAATTCTTTGCTACTAAAAAAATGGCTGCTATGGATATTTAGGAACATGTGGGACTTTTACCATTTTTAATGATTTCTTTTTTATCCTGATTTCTTAAAAACTCTGTGAATTTTCCAGGGGAAGGGAGATTCTGGTAGGTCTTACAAACATGGAAAGGGGTCTAGTTGAGGCCTATTAGTAACAGAGCATGTGTCTATCACTGGAGCTCAATGACCCGCCATTTCCTATCTCCATTCCTTTCAAATTGTATGTAATATGCTTCCTCTTTATTACCTCAGAGAATCTCTCATTTTCTTTAAAACACAGAACAATCAACAACCTTCTACATCAGAGGTGAGGAACCTCCACATTGGTGTGACCTTACCAAGGCAATCACAGGCAGGACTCAAAATTCAATAAATCTAGCAGCTTTTTTAGGGGAGAATTAATTAAATGTTTGATTGAATATAGCCCTCAATTGATGTTGTAACATTCAAATGACCCTTGGCAGAAAAAAAGATTTCCTACCCTCTTTCTATATGATTCTCTCCAACTAGCATGTACTTCTTCCCTTTCTTATATCTACTTTGTATTTCTTTGGACACATTTCTATAGCTACATGGTGTCTCCCTTGATGGGAACAAGATCTGTTTAAGGCCTTTTGTTTGTGTAACTCCAGGCCTTAGCACAATTCCTATTCTATGTAAGATACTTAATAAATGCTCATTGATTGATTGTTATCTGCAGACTAATCTAGCTAAGTATGGAGATGCTCATTATCAATAAGGTTGGACATTAGATGATGGATTTTGTTGGCCCCAGCACCAGATGTAGACGGTTCCTGCTAAAATATGGAGGGGATGAAGAATGTAAAGTTGATTTGAGTGCCCTCTTGTGTTGCTATGCTGTAGTATAACCTTGTCTTTCAATTTTTTTTTTCCATTTCCTGACTAGAGTTGTGAAGAAAGCACTTTGTAAACTTTAAAACATTATAGATAGAAGTACCACATTACATAGTGTACCAAGATCTTTCTTTGGGATCATGTTCTTTGTAAACAACATTTCTCAGAATTCTATAAGTATGCCTAAAAGGATGATACCACCTGAGAGTTAGCATTGTATACTGAAAAGAGCATTAGAAAAGATCATTAGAAGCCCTGAATTTAAATTCTGACTCTTGCTGATTTTTCTGTGTGGCTGTGGGAAAATCATTTGACCTTTCTAGTTTCCACATTTGCAAAATGAGAGAGGTAGATTGCCTCTAAGGTCTCTCTGCCTCTAAATTGATGAACTTATGATCTGAAATTGTCCAGGAAATTGGAAGCAAGAAGCACAAATGTTGAAACAGGAATGGAAGGAAATGTTCTTAAAGAAAAAGGACTATGCTGTACCTGATTCCTTATTTCCTGCCAAGATGGAAATTCTGAGCATAGATGCCACAGCACTGAAGCAGCCCAAAGAAACAATTCTGCTCCTGTCTTATGGGGATTTGAACTTAATAGAACCCAAAGTTTCTTCTAGAAACCAGTATTTCTCTGGCAACCCTTAGAGACTTAATTCAATCTGGACAGAGGGGGCAGCATTACGTACAGAATCTTGATTAGCCCAACTGTTCAGTAGCAAGACAGAGAAGCACAGTGCCCTCTGTGTTCATGTGATAGGCAAATCAGTTAATTTCTGCTTTCCTAAAGTGGGCATATGACTGATAACTATAGTGTTGGATTAGGACTGGGCTGTACTCAAAGCTTTTTGGTCTCTGGGAGTTGGGGGGTAGTTTAGTTTGGTCAACAGATGTTGAGAAAGTACTTTCCAGTTTGGTCTGGAGTAAGGAAAGACTTTAGTCAGGGAGATCACTATGGATTCAATTATCATGTCCATGCCAGTGACTCAAAGATCTATTTGTCTAGTCCTAAACTTTCTCCTGACTTATCCAGTTTTGTATATATAATTGTCTGTTGGACATCTCAACTTGGATATCCTGTAGATATCTTAAACTTTACATGTCCAAAGTTAAACTCAGTTTCTTTTTAACTAAGATCTTCTTTCTAATTTTCCTATTATGGCTAAGGGAACCACCAAACTCTCAGTCACCCAGACTCACAGACAAGTAGTCATCCTGGGCTCCTCACTCTCTCTTATTCCCCATATCAAATAAGCTGTTAAGTTCTGTTATTTATACCTTTGTGATATCACTTATGTAGAATTGTCCCTATCCCTTTTCTGATACCACTACAATCTTTGTCACCTCACCTCTACATTAATGCTGGTTTCCCTCACTCAAAAATAACATAATTAGCTCACTCAACCCTAGTCCACCCTCCATTTAGCTGTCAAATTCATCTTTCTAAAAACAGGTCTGACCATGTTACTACTCAATTCAGAAAACTCCTATGGCTCCTTATTATCTCCAGGATCAAATATAAAAATGCTCTGACTTTTAAAGACTTTCATAACCTGACCCTTTTCTATCTTTCTAGTCTTCTTAAAACTCACTCCCCTCTATATCCTCTCATTGAGTAACACAAACCACTTTGTTGTTTTTCTTACAACATAATCCATCTCTTTTTAACTTAGTAGTATTTTATTTTCCCTCAATTATGTGTATAGTTTTTGACATTCATTCTTGTAAGATTTTGAGCTCCAATTTTTTCCTCACTCCTTTCCTTCTCTCCCCTCTCCCCAAGACAGCAAGTAATCTGATATAGCTTATACATGCACAATCATGTATTAATCATGTTGTGAAAGAAATCTCAGAATAAAAAGGAAAACATACACTCACAACACTCATACATTCTAACGGTGAAAATAGTATGCTTCAATCTATATTCAGACTTTATAGTTCCTTCTCTGGATGTGGTTAGCATTTCCATCACAAGGTTTTTGGAATTGTTCTTGGATCATTGTACTTTGGATAAGTCTAAATCTATCACAATTTTGCTGTTAATGTCACACTTAATCTTTTAATTCAAATGTTTTCACTCTCTGTCCCCATACCTGAAATATCTTCCTTCTTTAACTATATTTCTGGCTTATGTGATTTCTTTCAAGTCTTATTTAACTTGACAAGGACACTGCTAGGCAATTATTAAGTGTCTGAGGTCAAATTTGAACTTAGATCTTCCTGATTCCAGGGCTAGTACTCTCTACACTGTGCTACCTAGCTGCCCCAATTCCATCTTCTTTAAGAAGAGTCCTCCTTAAACTTAGGTCTTCCCAATACAACCAGTCCCAATTTATCTGGCATATATCCTGTTTGTACATCTTATCTCCACCATTAGATGGTGAGTTCCTTGACAGTAGGGATTCTTTTTTTTATCTCCAGTCCTTAACAAAGTGCCTTTTTTTTCAGAGTAAGCACTTATTAGATGTTTCTTATTTTTGTTAGGTAGAAGCTAATGACCAAAAATAATATTTGAAGGAACCAGATTAAAATATCTCTTTAAGGATAGTCATAGATTTTCTGCTTTTAAAAACAACCTACTTGCAAACATAGTGATATGTTCCTGTTTGGGGTACATGAGGCTGGTGATTTGCTTGAGCTCAGGAATTCTGAACTGCAACAGGGCTACAGCTAAATTTAACATCCACTAAATGTGGCACCAAAAGATGGAGTCCCTAGGAGTGGGGTGAACTCAGTTGACTAAGGAGGGACAAAACTAATCCAGGCTAGAAAGGGAGAGCAAGGTAAAACTTCCATACTGATGCATAGTGGGATTAGGCCCACAAGTCATTGCCACATTTCCAGCCTAAGGAGATAGAAAGATCCATTCTCAAAATACCCTAAACAAAGCAAAGCAAAATATGACCCTAAAGCAAAACACATCAAGCAATAGCAACAACAACAAAACTAGACTTAATTAGGGAGGATTTTAAGGATCAAACTTTTTATTGGTTTTCTTAATATGGAACACTTGCTGATTTCAGAGTTTGCCTTTATCTCCTAATAACTGCACTGGGTTCAAAAAAACTGAATAAATCATCTGGGTAGACAAAGGAAGGAGGATACGGAGAGGAAACCCTGATATTTGGGAAAGTGGCACTGAATTCCAATTGTTTCTGGTGGGCAGATGTATGAGCTCTATATTTGTTATTAGAAGGCCTGAGTTTGAATCCTGGCTCTGTCATTTAATAGTTATATGACCTTGGACAAGTTTCCTGGTTTTTCTCCACTTCATTTTTCTCATTTGCAGTAAAAGGAGTTGGACTAGATGACTTCTAGGATCCCTTCCAACTATAAGTCCTATGAACTCATAAGTGTTTAGAATTTTTATAAGATTCCATTTTCCTGGAATTTTGCATGAAACGTAGTAGTTTAAAAGTCAACATATGCAGAAGATTAAATGATAGGATATTTACAAAATACTCAATATATCTCTGAAGAAGTCAAGGTAAAGTTATTGGGAAAAAATGCAATTGTAAGTCAATTATCTAATCTTTTGGGAACAAAGCTCTTTTTTAACAAAGTTGGCAGTGTTAAATTGATTTAACTTGATTAGCTTCAGTAATCAAGTGTAGTTTTCCAACTTTGTGTTGGATAAACAATGTTCTTGTTAGGCTGTCTAGGAATGAACCCAAGAACAACAAATATACTTCTCTAAGCTTCAGTTTCCTCATTGGTAAAATGAGGTTAGATTATGTAATGTTTAAGGGTTCTTTCAGTTCTAAAAGTTCAATTTGATGATTTTTGTTGTTGTTACTGTTCAGTTGTTTCAGCTGTGTCTGACTTTGTTCGATTCTGTTTGGGGTTTTCTTGGCAAAGATACTACTGGAGTAGTTTGCCCTTTCCTTCTCCACCTTAATTTACAGATGAGAAAACTGAGGTAAACAAGGTTAAATGACTTCCTTACAGAATACATTTAATTCCTTTTTCTGAAGACAAACTTCAATAATTTGAAGAAAATAAACATGACTTCTTAAATCTTTCCTTTTTCAAGGCTGAATATCACAATATCCTTCAAAGGTTTCTTATTTCCAGACCATTCAGCATCTTGGTTTCCCTCTGTTAGTTGAGCAGTTGATACTACAGCTTGTTAAAATCTCTCCTTAAACTGAATATAATACTAATAATGTAGTCTGATCAGATCAAAAGGAAGTGCTCTCTCTTGCACTCATTTCGATCAGTATAATTTAAGAAAAAGAGGACTGGGAAAAGTTTTCTATAGGAAAAAAAGAGGTTTAGCTGAGACTTGAAAGAAGTCATGAAAGTCAAAAGACTGGCAAGCAGTGAAAATGCATTGGATACTGCTGGGAGCCAGGGTCTCTAAACTGTTTGACACAGTCACGGCAAGAAGACTCAAGGCAGTCACACTGCCTGATGGAACATTTCCTTCTTCAATATATATAGGGATTCCATGTATACCCATATTTATAGGTCTATTATTGATTGCAAAACTTACTCATCCTAATAGTGGAATGACAAGGAAGGATTTCAGAGAAATTCCTTGAATAAAACAGATTGTGAACTCTGTCCAAATTCAACAGGACTGCCTCTCCCTGAGACATACAAAAGGCTTCAACATTATGAAATCTTTGGAAGATACAGCACTGGGAGTTCAAGGGAGATGTCAGAATATATACAGGGAAGCCAGATACAAGATGGGTCAGATAGAATTCCAGGGAAAATTAACAGTTTTGCCCCCCTTACCATACACAGGAATATATGATAAAGATGGTGAGAGAATAGTTAGTATAGGTAACCAATATGTGAATTCTAACAGCCTCAGTTTATTGGGAAAGAATAAAAAGTCATAGAAACCATAGCATCTACCAACAAGGGCTGAAAGGAAAATTGCTTATTGAAGGAGTCAATGGACAGGTGGACAAACATAACTACCCTCACTATAGGTTGTCAAGGGAGCATATCGAAAAACATTACATATGCGGCACAAAAACATAAAAGCATTCCATTAAACAAATTATATCAAAGATTATTATAAGGAAAGTTCTGTTTAATTAATAACTTTACTATGCAGCAACAAACTAGGCAACAAGCAGGTTGAAGTCACCACGGTCTGAGCAGGGACAAGAAAATTAACTACATGATTGATAATCACACTTGTAACCACTACATGATAAAACTTGTAACCATATGAACTATGATTAATGATGAAAATTGTACACTTTTGTAACCAAGGAAATGATTTTAGTTTGCTTGTTTGATATGATTCTGAGACTATAAAAATAAATCTAAGCAGCTGACAGTCAACCTGCTCCTGCCTTTACCCACTTGTTGACTCAACTCATTTCGACAACTCTATTCCTCCTGTCAGGTTCCAAGGACCCCGTGGAGGCTGGACCCCCACAGAATATGGGTGATATGATCAGACTTGTGTTTTGGGAAGATCAAATTGATTGCTGAATAGAAGATGGACTGGAGTGAGGAGAGACTTGAATCAGAGTGACCGATCAGTTTTACTGGCTGATGCAAAAATTTCTTGAGGAATTAGAGACACTAAATTGAAAGGAAGGTTATAGTACAAGCTATACTATATATGTTCATTTAGAGGGGCAGAGTAACTGCTAATGAGGAAATAACTAATATTTCAATGGGGTGAGCTTCAAATATGGAGGGATGGCCTAATGTTTCTTTCATAATGAGGATTGATGGTGAAGGGAGAGACTATAAAATGACTGAACAGTACTCACCAGACTGGAAGCTGTGACTTCACTGCAGGAGAGGCCTTTGGGACTAATCAGGAAGTGATCCTGTTCTTTGCTGACTCTCAGCTGAAGGAAGGACACAGATGTTTAAGGGAAAACTCTGGTCTTGGACTAACTGGTATATTCCTGTAAGTGCTCCACTCTCTGCTCTGTCCTGAAGTTTTACATTCAGTCTTTTTGAACTTGCACTTCTCTCTGGGAATTTGCCTACTACCCTTCTTTCATGCCCCCCACTTTACAATTGGCATTTCAAATAACTTGATCTTCTATATTCTATTGGGAGAGAAGAAGAAGGTAGAAGTTTTTTTTTTCTCTGTAACTGGGGAAAAATAGAGAAAGGAAAGTACTGATAGATCAAGGAAGGAGATGAGAATAAAACAGCTCTCACAAGAAGGATATGCTCATTGGTTGCTTCTGCTTTGGATGTATAGTCATAGTGGATAGAATTCATCAGCACAACCAAGAATAAGAGTCTCTCCAAGTGGGAATTATGAGATTATTTGGCCTCCCACACCACCCCCACTTGCCTTCCCACATGTCCCTCTTTCTTCTTACCGTGACATAGGTGTCGCTTAGCTGGGCCCATCCATATAGGTCTAAGAGTCTGTAGACACTGCCAATCTTGCAGCGCATGAGGCGTTCTCCTTTGGCCAAGTTTGGCAAGTCAGCACTGTGGAGGTCGTTGATGGGGGTCATCATGGAGAGATCTATGGAGGGGCAGGGGAGCAGGGGAGCATAGCTGATACCCCAGGATCAAGCAACCTGGTCACTGGGTTTTTCTCTCTTTTTTTGACCTTCCTAGAGTCAAAACTCTTCCTCACATTCCAGTGATAGAGACTTTATGTGACTTACAAGCAATAACATAGGGATAGGACCTGTGAATATTGGTACAGAGAAATCCTTGGTAAGGATAGTCTCTTTACAGATAGTCTCTTTACAGGTTGAGGCAATTTCTACAACTAATTGCCTAGATTTGAGCACTAAGAACTTAAATAATTTTCCCAGAATCATAGGACCAAATCTGGGTCAGAGGAAGCACTTGAAATGAGGCTGATTCTCCATCTTCTACTTCATCTGGGAAATGGTGCCAATTCCTTCATAATCCTGTTACTTTAGAGCTCTTCCTATAGAGTATTTGTTTTGTCAAAAATATCGGAGAAAGTGAGGCTCAGAAGTTAAGTAACTTACTCTCAAGTCAAGTCAAAAACCTGAATTCTTGACTCCCGGTCTATTTTACCAAGTCTTAGATCATATTCTCTATTTAGTAATGTCTACTGGGGTTGGTCTGCAGAGGATAATAAGACAGTCTGTAGAAAAGGAAGGATGGAATGATAGTCTTGGAGTCAGGGAATAACTTGTCCCTTGTTTTGTTTTTGAATCTTGGTGCTGACATTTGGACCAGGCACTTTAACATCTCTGTACCTCTGTTTCATTCTCTGAAAAATGGGGTTAATAATTATCTACTTTTGTAGGGCTAAAGTGCATTGTAATTGTTAAATACATAGGTGTGGGTTATTTCCAATCAACAGGCTTATGTTAATCATCAAATATGTACCATGCAATTTGTTAGTTGCTGCTGAAATAAAGATATAAAACAAATAGTCTTAGATCTCAGGGATAAGCTAGCATGTACACATGAGTATATACAAAACAAATATCTATAAAATATAGACAAATAAATATTGTTATTCAGCTCAGCATTGTGGAGTGGACTCATAAGTAGGAAGATCTGGGTTCAAATACTTCCTTTGATACATAAAAGATCTGGTTTCTCAGTGCTCTAAGTAATTATGACAAGAAGTTGCAGAGAAGATGCCACCCTGCATTGGTAGAAGAGTTTCCTCACCAGGGAGTGAGCTATATCAGTAAAACAACAGGTCCAGACCCTTATCCCTGTTTCAGGATTCATAATTCTTGGAAGTGGATTTAAAAAAGAGGGCCAAGGAGGAAGGTTTGTTGAAACAAAGAACTTGTTTGGATTCACAAGTGATCTATCTCAGAATCTTAGAATTTAAGACTATCTAATCCAACCCAAACCTAATCAGAAATTCCCTCCATGATATACCCAACAAATGGTCAGACATGAAGAAATTAAGTTGAATTGTTCCTGAGCTCACTGGGTTAAGTGGTTGACTTAAGGTTGATGATAGGGGAGACAACAGTGGAACTGTCCTAAAAAAACTGGGCAGAAGTACTAGTCATTTGTCAATTCTCCTTCCCCATAAAAAATAAGTATTATTCCTTATTAATAAAGGCTGTAATAAAATAAAACATTGAATTGGCTCTCAAATCCCAGCATTTCCAAGACCACCTGAATACCATGATGTCAAGGGAGCATAACCATATTTAAGATATAATAAAACCTTAGTGGATAAATGTGTTATCTGAAGAATTTGATCCTTCATGAAAACCCCCATGATATATGTGTTTTCCTTGTTACCTCAACATCAGCACTATAATTGGCATGCATGAGACCTTTCCCCAGGGTCCCTTCCTTGAATCTACCCACCCTAGATTAAGTAGAGAAAATTATGCAGTAGGCATTACAGCAGCAGCAACAGACACACAGAGCAAAGGGATAATAGCTCTGAGGTTGCAATTCCCATCAGGCCTATTAGCCCAGCCTCACCCAGTTTGGTAACTTGGCAACAGCTACTGCCTCTGTGTTCCCCATCCTTTCCTTCACCCCCCCTGCCCCCAGCTTCCCTCTGCCCACGTACTGATGGGAGAAGTTGGAAAGACAGCATGGGAGGTGCTGGCCATGAAGTCTGCAATCTGCCGGAGGGCCCAGATGTTGGAAGAATTGTTTCCTTTCTTCATCTGCTCTTGGATAAGGCTCTCCAGCTCCTCTCTGAAAGACTGAAGAAGGATTCCATGGTTCTTGTAGTGGCTGGTTCCTTCCCAAATTATTCAAGTGCCCCAGAATTCCACAAATTTTGACACTACTTTCCTTCCTTCAGTCAAGGGACCCTGGGATGATGGGCCCCACACTACTTGGTGCTTTGGGTTTTGGTTTTAAAAAAGGAATAGAGGAAAACAGTAAGGGGGTACTTTTGTCTGACAAATTCTAATCTTCTGACCCTTCTGGGCTCCTTGGAATCAATTCCATTATTTCTCTATGAGAAACTCCACCTTAAATTGCTCTAGTCAGGTCACAATGAGAAGACCCCAAAGGCATAGAGCTCCCTTGCTCTATGACTCAGATTCACTGTTCTCAGTTAAGCAGTTGAACTCAAAAAGGTCAACCTCAATATATGACTGATCCAGAGTTATACAATGTCTTATACATGCTAGAGGAATTTTATTTAGACCTAAAAGGGAACTTAGAGATCTTCTAGCCCAATATTTCCCTTTTACCACTAAGGAATCTGAAGCTAGGAAAGGGAGAAGACTTTTTGCCTACTATCTTATTATTATACAAAAGTTAAGATTTGAACCCATATCAAATGTCTCCAAAAAACTACACTGGAATAGAACCAAGGGATACTGTAAGATCATTAGTTCTTGAAATAACATATTTTTTCCTCCAAAAGGTGGAAAATATTTTCTTAATTAACCATGCTCATAACTTTACCTTTCTGGATTTCAGTTTCAATTTTAAAATGAGAGGTTAGACTAGATGAGCTGTAAGATCCAAGTTTAATATTCTGATTCTAAACCTGGTTGTTCAGGCTTTGAGGTCATAATCACATTTGGAGCTCTTGTTTCCCAGGCTACTTACTGTTTTAAGTATTCTATTTAACTGTTCTCAGAGATTCCTCAGGGCTCTGGGCTGATACTGTGGAAGTATAGAAGGTTAACTCATGTCTCTTTACTTCCTAGTATTCTGGCCCACAATTCCTAGCTTGCCATTTATAAGAATACAGAAATAAAAGCTCAAGTTCATAGAAACATAAAATCTCTAGATTGGAAGACCATAAGACCATCCTCCCTGAGAATTAGAATCCCCTCCACAACTTCATGAAAAAAACTTTAGCCTCTTGTGGATCTTCAGTGATAGTTTATTACCTATGGGCATAAAGTTTTGCTTTTTCTGGACGAGAAAATAATGTTCTATTCAGAAATGTAAGGAGGACTTTAAAAAAAAATCTAACTTTCTAAGAAGAAAGAAAAGCCAGGAATTAGCCCTTTCCTGAACCCTTAGTCTTTACACACATTTCCAGTTCAGTCTGTCCCTTGAGCCAGAAGAGACTCCACTTACAGGGCTCTGAAGGATCATGGTGACCCTCTTCTTCTGTTCCATCATGTTGAAATCCTGCCGGAGGTCAGCTGCCATGTTTCGAAGGCGCATATATTCTGGGTCATCTTCGGAGAATCGATCAAAGTAACGCTGCCCCTGGGGAGGTGGGGGGGAAGTGGCCTCAGTGGCACTCTCTTCACTCATTTTCCCGATAGTCTGTCACTCACTCTCAAGATCCTACAAGCAGGAAGGAGGATAAGAATTAAGGTTAGTGAAGTCTGTATTCTGGTGAATGATCCCCAAAGGTAAAGGAGTCACAGGTATCAGTCCCTTTTACTGAGATTTGACCTGGAGGCACAGTCATTCTTGGGAAGTCTAAGTCCCAGGTCTTTCTTTGGTCCAGTCCAGGACAAGTCCTTCTAGGGACTTGAATTTGTAAATGAGTGAAATGAGGTTCAGGTGAACTTCAGAAGCAGCAGGAGAATGCACAGGACTTTCGGAAGGAGAATTTGGGTTCAAATTTTTATTCTTCCATTTAATGACTTAGGTAGTCATAATCTCTCTGAACCTTAATCTCTCATCTGCAAAATGGAATTAAAAATACTTGTCATCTGAAAGGACTCATGATGAAAAATACTTTCTGCCTTCAGAGAAAGAATACAGACTGAAACAAACTTTTTCACATTTTTTCACATATGTTTTATGCTTTACATGATTGCACATGTGTAACCTCTATCAGATTGTTTATTATCTTATGGAGGAGAAAGAGGAAGGGAAGGAAAGGATTTGGGACTCAAAGTTTTTTAAATGTTAAAAAATGTTTTTACATGTAATTGGGAAAAATAAAATATTATTATAAACTCAAAAAATATCTGTTGTCCTTACCTCATAGGACTGCTATAGGATATAAAAGAGATATTGTATTTTGTATATTGCAAAGTACTTTACACTTACATAAAAAATATATCAAAGGCAGATTGGAAGAGAAAAATGTGGTAAAAAGTATATATATCCAATAGGGTACATATGCAACATGTATCAATGATAGGTACATATGCAACATGTATCAATGATAGGAAAATAGTTATAAGTTAGTTGTTTTAGGTGTCATCTTCTTTTATCAACTAAACCTGAGTCACCAACTATACCATTCACTAACAATGGGGACTCTGGAAAAGTGTATGAAGAAAGGACAGAGATATAAATAGTTATGAATTTCCTTATTAGTCCTGAAGCTGTAATATTATTATAGGATTGATATAATTAATCTAATTATAGGCAGATAAGAATTTGATTACTAAATGTAAGCTAAGAGGGGTTATTCATAGAAAGAACCCAAGGAGCAAGTAAAGAAGGAAATAGAAAAAATAGGAAAGATTTCAGAACTGAATCAATTAATTCTAAACCTAGAAGTGATGGATGTTCATTATAACTGCTATTATGGAATAAATCTAGCTGAGCAGAAAAGCTGCTTGGAACCAGAAAATCAGAAAAGTCATCCAATAGATCAACTAGTTTGACTGAGAGGTCATGCCCACTAAGATGTTGGCCAAGCAGTCAAGCATGAACTTAATAGTTGAGGCATCTGTTCAATTCAGAAGCTATCTTCATGAAAGTACTTTTTTGAACAATTCCTGAGATAAAGAAGCCACTGAAATTTATATTTCCAGAGCTATAGTTACCTTGAGTACATAAGTTTTTCTCATTCATCTGTGTCCTTGGCAGATATCTATGTTTGCCCACTCTCCCCCACAGAAACATAATATATTTATGCGAAAACTTATATGTGGATTGTGATTATTATTTAAACAATTTTTTAAATGTAAGTTCATGTGATTTTATATTTTTTCCATATTATTAAGTAAATTGTTGTAGTTAAGTACCGTTCTTGTAAGTGAATGTTTTTCTTTAAATAGAAACCAAATTGCTCGGTGATCTAGAAGCTAGCATGATGAGTGAGGGGATTATATATTCACATTATAATGTACCAAGGTAACCCCTATGACTCTTATCATGTTGATCTTTCTTTAAGAACTTCAAGTCTGCCTGTGAAAGTATAGTCATCAAGTCAACACAAAGAATATTTATCAATACACTCTGTGGGATGGAGAGTTAAAGCCCAGGTGGGCTTATACATATGAGTAAATGTGTGTATATACATATATATAGAGAGATATAGATATAGATATAGATAGATAGATATGTATACTTATCTATATATAAAACACTTATCATATGTGATCATATTCTATATGAAAACAAGTCAAATAGTTTCTATTTTGCTCCCCAGTTCACTTTTATTGAAATGCATTCCATGTTCCCCATGCTTTCCTGGATCAATATTTATGGGTAATCAATAGATTCAAATTCTAAATTGTTGGGAAAAAATTAGATCAGATGATTTTTCCTTTTTTAGATAGGACTGATTGTCAAAAGTTTATATTAATGAAGTCTCAGAAATTGCTATGGGGCATGTACAAAAATAAAGAGATACTATATTTTGTATATTGTAAAGGGCTATACAGCTACAAATAAGATTCTGTCAAAGGAAGACTTGGAAGAGTAAAAAGAGTATATGTGATAGAGGTGAGGGTAGTTTCAAATGTAGGTAATTAGGTGGGAAGATAGTGACTTCCAGCTAAGGTGGAGATGTCCCCAGTGGACCAATACCCTAGATGCTATAGAATGCTGCTTCTAGCTCTATTTTGCTATCATATTGATTCTACTGACATCATTTTCCTAGTCTAAACTTCATTTTAGTTTGCTGTTTAATATTATGTAATTTTATGAGTCCATAAAAAGGTTTGCATTTTATTGATGAGTTTATTACCAACCTTCCAAAACTTTAGGTTTGCAATCTTGGTGCTATCCTTGACTCTTCACTCTACCTTGTATCATATATCCAATTAGTCACCAAGTTTTTGGCATTTCTACCTCAACAACATTTCTTGTAACTGTCCCCAACCCTATAGTCACAAAGACATCTTCCTACTTTCAACCCTTATCACTTCTTATCCTGATTTTTGCAATAATTGCCTTCTAAATCGACTCCTTGTCTCTTTACTCTTCTCCAGAATATTCTCCTAACAGTTGCCTAAAACCCAGGAATGACTATGTCATTCCCATCCTTGATATTAAAAATATAATCTTCTCTCAGGGGATAGCTACATGGAGCAGTGGATAGAGCACAACCATGGAATTTGCAGGATCTGAATTCAAATTCAACCTCAGACACTTATTACCTAGCCATGTGACCTTGGGTAAGTCACTTAACCCCATTGCCTTACCCCCAGAAATGTATGTATATATGTATGTATATGTATATACAATACGTATACATGTATGTGTATATGTATGTGTATGTGTGTACAGATATATATGTATGTATAAAATCTTCTCTGCTTGAGGCTTAAAGTCCTTCATAACCTGGTTCCCATCTAACTTTCCAGTCTCATATATATTATTCCCTTTCCCACACTCTACATTCCAGCCAAATTGGTTATCTTGCTATTCCTCATATGTGATACCCCCATTTCTGTGTCTTTTCACTATCTGACCCTCATGCTTGAAATGAACTCCCATCTCACCTCTATGTCTCAAAATCTCTTGAAGATTTTTAACTTTCAAAAAGCTCAAATACCATCTTTTATGTGAAGCTGGGAGGTTTAGCTAGTATACTAGAAGAAAGTACTCAAAAAAATTTTGACAGGTAAGAATACTGGTTGAAATCAAAGTTGAAATTAATAGGAATAAATGTAAAGCCTAATTTTTGAGTTCCAAAAACCATTTTCCCAAGTACGATATGGAGGGGCAGGGCTAGGCAGCAGTCCATCTCAGAAAAAAAAGATCTGGAGTGTGTTTGGAGGGGATTTAGTAGAATTCAAGCTGAATGTGCGTCAACCATGTAATATAGAAATCAAGACAATTCATACAATTTTTGGCTGTAAGAGAGGCATGGTACCCAGGAATAAGTAGATGATAGTCTTAATGTACTGTTTCCTGACTCTCCTTCACATGTAAGAAAAATTTTTTTCTCTTAGAACTCTTGTCTTGGAACCTTCCTTTGACCATTTCTCATTTGACTTGGCATCATATTTATTGATATATATATATATATGTATATATATATACATACATATATATATATATATATATATATATCCTAGACCTAACAATTTATCTGTAAATTCCTTGAGAGAAGATTCTGTGTCATGTCTTTGTATCTCCCAGTACCTAGGACATGATGGCTGAGTTAAAAAAAAAAACAAACCTGTTTATTTGAATAGAATGAAAGCGATGAAGTGAACTCGTAGGAGGTAAGCTTGAGATATGTCATACAAGGAGAGGCAAATCCTATTCCATTGTCAGGGATGATGTTTGGTCTTCATTCTCGAAGAAGACCATGACATCAGTGAGGTGATGCCATGAAAAGCACATGAATTGGATTGGAGTGAGGGGATGCTGTGCAATGTCACTAGCTTTACTTTCTCCTTCAGAGCCTTCTGGATTCAGTGACCAATATGAATCAGAAAGGCAGGTGTGATGCAATCAGGGTTAAGCGACTCACCCATGGTCATACATCTAAATAGTGTCCGAGGATGGATTTGAACTCAGGTCCACCTGACTTCAGGGTCAGTGCTTATCCACTGTGCTGAAGCTAGGTGGTATAGTGGTTAAGAGTCCTAACCCTGGAATCAGGAGGACCTGAGTTTCAAATATGACCTCAGACACTTGACGACTGTCACTTAACCCAAACTGCCTCACCAAAAAAAAAAAAAAAGAGTGCCTACTGAAATGTTAACCTTTGTTTACTTCAGATGGTAGTGATATTTCTGGGCTAAAAAAAGTGTCAAGATGTATTTTTCCTTTAAAGCAAGCAATTACAATACTATACCATACTTCCACATATCATAGGACACAGTCTATTTTATATACATGGATTCACTCAGGTGATAATGATTTAGTCCCTATTAAAGAACTTCTTAGAAAAATATACCTTCCCACCTCTATTTTTCTATCATATCTGAGAACCTGAAGTTTAGAGTTTTGTTCCTTTGACTTAAGGCAGGGTTGTCCAATCTTACTTTTTAAAAGTTTCCATTGAAACAATAGATAATATATTTTGATTTGTTGTTTTAGTAAGAGTTCTGCAGTAGCTCAGCTTCATTTACTAAAGCATTTTATAAACCCACAGGTAGGCCACATTTTGGACAGCCCTGACTTAAGGCATTCACCTTTATCTGTTAAAATGCATAACTCTCTGAGGCAGCTAGGTGGTACAGCAGATAAAGTGCTGACTCTGGAGTGAGGAGGATCTGAGTTCAAATGCTATTTCAGATACTTGCCATTTCTTAGTCGTGTGACCTTGGGCAAGTCACTTAACTCCAATGCCTCACCAAAAACAAAGAAGGTAAAAAAAAGGCAAGGATAATCAAAACAGTTCATAGTTATGTAACAATTAAAGTAATGAAACAAGTTCCTTCCAATAATACTATGAAGTAGAGAATATAAATATTTTGCCCCCAATTTAGAGATGAGAAAACTGAGGTTCAGAAAAATTTAATGCACATTCCCCCCATCTCCACCCCAACTAAATAAATAAATGTCACAGCCAGAATTCAAACCCAAATCTTCTTATTCCAGATCTGGTATTTTTTTTTTACTAAGCTGCCTAGGATGTGGTATTATCAGTCATTAACACTTTAGCATGTATTCTTGACCAGCTCTCTTAACAGACAACTAACTAAGGATTTGGCAGGAAAAAGAATTAAACAAAGTAGTTAGTCTTCCTGGGAAGAAAGGTAGCGAGATAGGAGAATGAGCAATAAGGCAAAGTTTTAGGCAAATGGGGAGGAAGCCAGTTTGGATGGAATAAGAGACTTTAAGATAAGTGAGTCCTTGGAGGTAAAAGGGACCAAGAGATGGCAAAAAAGCTCCTAAGAGAAGGGGATTTAGGGCCAGAAGAGACCTTTAAAGTTCTTTAGTTCAATTCTCATTTTATAGAAGGGGAAATCAAACCAGAGAGATGATTTGCTCAGAATGTAGGAAGGAGCCATGGGAGGGCACCAGAGATCAAGTTCCCTCCTTTGCAACTTTACCCAGAGCCAGCCCTGATCGAATGGCTTTTTCTCTGTTTGTGACTATGTCATTCCCAGCACAGCACTACTTCTCGCTCAGCCTCCTGCTCCCCTGGCAACAGCTCCACTCCCTGTTGCCTAGAAACCCAGTCTTGAGATACTGGCTTACCCCCACTTCCAAAAATCTTCTCTCTAGGCAAAGCTAAAAGTCAGAGGAAAAAACAAAATATTATGAGCTAAGAGGACTCTGACCTGGATATCAAAATCAATATCTATCTACAATCTATCATCCGTCCATCTATCAATCAATCAATCTATCTGTCGTTGTTGTTCAGTCATTTCTGACTCTTCATGAACCTATTTGAGGTTTTCTTGGCAAAGATACTAAAGTGGTTATTTCTATCTCCAGATCATTTTAAGGATGAGGAAACTAAGGCAAATGGGGTTTTCCCGGGGTCACACAGCTAGTAAGTGCCTGAGGTTAGATTTGAACTCAGGAAGATGAGTTTTCTTGACTTCAGGTCCTGCATTCATTCTATCCTCTGTACCACCTAGCTGACTGGATGTGAGTAGATGTATGTGTGTATGTATGTGTGTGTGTATATATGTATATATATGTCCATCCATGTATGGATGTAGATGTATAAATGAATTTTTGGAGTTTGAAGGATACACAGGGATCCTTCAAACTCCAAAAATTCATTTATACATCTATATTTATACTTCTATATTTCACAGATGACCAAAGGAAGGACCAGAGAAGTTAAGGGACTTCCTCAAGGCTACGAAAGTATAAGTAGTATAATCTAAGTGTAAATTTTTGACCTCCTGAAAGGTATTTTCTACTGAATCAAGTTGGATGCCCACAAAATTATCCTGAAGAAGGTAAAATGTCCAGATCCTTTTGAAAATGTAGACCCTAGGGGCAGCCAGGTGGCGCAGTGGATAGAGCACCGGCCCTGGAGTCAGGAGTACCTGAGTTCAAATCCGACTTCAGACACTTAATAATTACCTAACCATGTGGCCTTAGGCAAGCTATTTAACCCCATTGCCTTGCAAAAAAAAAAAAACCCTTAAAAAATAAAAAAAAGAAAATATAGACATTATTGCATTAAGTCTGCAAAAGGACAGTTTTTCAAAGACAGCTTTGTGTATCATTAGCAAGTAGTGGAACCCAACCAAGCTGATCCTCACAGGGATTAGAGGCCACGTGTTCTTAACAGCATTGTCTGATCATCATGGACACATAAATAAGAAGCCTCTGCCTTAGAACTTCAACCAGAAAGATGATAGAAGGGAAAATAAGAGTGCTAAGAAAGAGGTAATTTCACTTGTCCTCTAGCCAGGACTGGCCTTATATGAAATATTGTGTTCAGTTCTAAGCACCAAAATTTAGGAACAACAATGACAAGCAGGAGGAGGTTCCAAGGACCAAGACTAGGATGGAGAGGGGGATTTGAAATCTTGTTACATGCAAATCATTTGAAGTAACTGTAAAGGTTTAAATGTCAGAAGAAAACACTTGGACAAGGGAAGGTTAATAGCTCTTTTAAAATATTTGTAGGGGGCAGTAGATTGTTCTTGAAGGAGTGCCAGATTTGGAGTTAGAGCAACTGGGTTCAGACCCTAGATCCGCTTCTTATTATCTGGGTGGCTCTGGGTAGGTCATTTCACTTCCCCTGAGCCAATTTCTTCAACTATATAGGGAGTTGACCTTTAGAGTCATTTGCATATCTAGATGATTCTATAGTGAAGGAAGGAAGGAAGGAAGGAAGGGAGGGAGGGAGGGAGGGGGGAGAAATAAAGAGAAAAAGAAAGGAAAGAAAAAGAAAAATGGAAAAAAGAGAAGAAAGAAAGAAAAAAGCAAGAAAATGGAAAGGAAAGAAGGAAGGAAGAGCCTTATTAAATACCTACTATATAGGCACAATATCTCTTGATCCTCAAAACAACCCTGGGAGGTAGGGGCTACTATTATCCACATTTTACTATTGAAGAAGCTAAAGCAGAGAAGTTAAATGATTTGCCCAGGATCACACACAGCTGGCAAAGGTCTGGAGTCAGATTTTGAACTCAGATTTTTTTTTAATGATTTTATCCACTGTTACACTTAGCTAAAGGGCTGGAGTATGGAAGAAGTACTTGACCTGTTCTGTTTGACCCCAGTTACAGAGCTGATGATGTTTTTTCTTTGCTCTCAAAGAAGACCACAACATCAAGGAGGTGATGCCATGACATGAATTAGATTTGAGTGAGGGGGTGCTGTATTAAGTCACCAGATTCACTTTCTCCTCCAGAGACATCTGGGTCCAGTGGCCAGAAATGGATCAGGGTGACTGGAGATACAAAGTTACAGAGCAAGATTATTTGGGAAAGTATCATAGAGTAACTAGGTAATAATTTCAAGATTTAGGTTTGATCCAAGAACTTTCTATAAAATTCATAATTTGACCTGTTTCTTCCTTTACAGTCTTCTTACACTTTATTCTTTCATTTACTCTACATTCTAGTGACACTGGTCTCCTTACTGATCCATCTTCTGATTCCATGTATTTTCATTGGCTACTTCCCATTCCTTCCTTTTCATCATTCAAGTTTCTGTTTTTCATTCATATCTGATTCTTCATGACCCCATTTGGGGTTTACTTGGCAAATATACTAGAGTAATTTGACATTTTCTTCCCCAGTTCATTTTACAGATGAAGAAACTGAGGCAAAAGGGGTTAAGTGGTTTGCTCAGAGTCACAAAGTGTCTGAAGCTACATTTGAACTCAGGTCTTCCTGACTCCAGGCCAGGTGATCCATTCATTGTTAACACCCAGCTGCCCAATCTCCTGGCTTAATTGTCAGTAAAAATTTCATCTTTTGAAAAAAACCTTTCCCAATTCCTCTTAGTGCTAATTCCCTCTGAAATCGTTTCCAATTTATTATATATATATATATATATATATATATGCATAATATATGTATGTATATATTGTTCATATATAGTTGTTTCCATGTTGTATTCTCATTTAGATTGTGAATTTCTTAATAGCAGGCATTGTTTTTACCTTTCTTTGTATTGCCAGAGCTTGGCAGAGTGCTTGCTACATAGTAGTAGGTGCTTACTAAATACTTCTAGTCTTGGCTTTAGGAAGTAGTGAGTTTTTCTACCATTAAAAGTCTTCAGGCAAAGTCAGACTGACAACTTGTTTGGAATAATTAAGCAGGTATTTTTAGTCATATACAGGTTAGGCTAAAATGACCTTTGAGGTCCCTCCAACTCTGAGATTCTATGATGCTATGAATCTACCTCTAAATATCTTGCATGCCATTTCTTCTTCCCCATGTAAGTCATTCATTCTGCTAATCTCATTCATCCTCATCACATGCTCAGAATGGGTTCCAGGACTTAGTCCATCTGTATAGCCAGATGAATAACCCAAGTAGAAGAACTTCAATGAGCCCAGTACTTAGCTAGTAAGAGAATTGCCAGATTCTTTACTCACACTCCAATATGCACTCTAATGTCTAACTTTGACATATCAGAACTTAAGACGATATCAAAATCATTTCCCTGCCCTGCCCTCCAGACCAGTTTTGATATCTTTTAGAGATTTCAAGGCAAGGGTCATAGCAGATATTAACTGTCCTCCATTCCAACCCAAAAAGGTGAGGCCTATTTTATCCCTATTATCCTTTAATACTTTGAAATCTCAGCTGTATTTCTAATATAATAAATGTAGTTATATACCCAGCTCAAAGCTCTAAGCAGAAGGAACATGATTGAATGATTTTTTAAAAACCCTACAATCCTTAGAAATCATTTAACTTATACATGGGGAAACAGAGGCATATAGCAGGAAATTACTTATCCAAAGCTACACCAGATAATCTAAAAGTAAGGGAATTAAATTCTAGTCTTCTGACACCCATATTAGTTCTCTTGCCATTTTATCCGTCTGTCCTTCCCACAGGAATAATTATAATCTTGGTTTGGCCACTCTTGGTGAGATACTTAAAGCCTCTGATTGCTACAACATGAAATGAGGATCCTAAGGAAACCAGGTGGTACAGTGGTTAGAGTTCTGGGTCTAGAGTCAAGAAGACCCAGATTCAAATTTGGCCTCAGACAATATGTGAATCTGGGAAAGTCATTTGACCTCTGTCTGCCTCCGTTTTCTCACCTTGAAAAAACAGAGATAATTTTGTCACTGTCTCCTAGGGTTGTTGTGAGGATAAAGTGAATAAGGTGCTTCACAAATCTCAAAATGTTACATAAATTCTAGTTGTTATTATTACCAATGCCAGTTTATGACTGCCCATTTGAAAACTGAAATTTGCTAAGATTTAACCTGCTCTTCAAAGACTGAATGATGAAAAAAGACAAAGGGAAGATAATAAATTGATAAAATTAAATTGTGTTTTGAAGTTGTTAACAGGTCAAAATTTCTTAAAAGTATTGAATACATAGACAAAAATAAACTTGTCTGGGCTAGAAGGGATTTAGAAAATTTCTAGTCCTATTGTCTCATTTTATAGTGATAGATATTAAGGTTTACCTAAAGTATATGATCAGATTTAGAGTTAGGACTGAAAGGTGATATATGTCAATAGATAAAGAATCTGAGTCACAGAAAAATTGAAGTTGCTTTCCCAAAGTCATACAAGTAGAAGTAGCTGAGTCAAGAATGGAATTCAGTTCCTATAACTTAAAATACAGCAAATGTCATTTTGAATAAATATGCTGATTAATGTGTTTATAAATATATTTAAGAAGCATTTGTTTTAAATATATCATTAATATAATTATAATTAACTACAACTATTAATATATTAAATATATTGAATAAATATTTGCTTTAAATATATTATTAATTATTCATCATAACTATTAATTAATTATTAAGTAAATATCTTTAAGGAACATTTGCTATCCACTCCAAACAGCTCATTTTATTGGATACTGGGATGCATGCATCAAGAGCAATAACTTTCTCCACTTTAAAACATTTGCTTTCAACTAGTGATTTTTAAAATGGAGTGCTTGTATGCCAGGGTAAGATAATCCATAGGGGTATAGGAAGAACACACTGAAACTTGTATTTATATTTATTGTTAACTTAAAAAGAAAGAAATGAAACTTTCATTAATATTCCTAATATTTAATATTTAGACTGACTCTGGCCCTACTCTTGCCTGGTTCATATTCATATGGTCACAATTCACATGCAACATATGATGCATCCTGAGGAAAGAATGGGAATTCCATGTAAAAAGTTTTACTGTAACATCCCTACTGATAGATTTTCTTTTAGTGTCTTATGACATATTTCAGTGTTTCTGGGTAAGTGAATCAATAGATTACAATATTTACTTTTAGGTAAACACAAAATAGACTTCTTGCAAAGAAACTAAGAATTGAAGATGATACTAATATGTGAGTGCAAGTGAACAATGAGAATATAATAGCACTGAAACTTCTACTCTTAGCAGAAACCCATAAGTTGTATTATAAGGGAGAAATAATTATGACCTGATTATATCTGATGAAGTCAGATAAAAAGTTCAAAATTATAAAGATTATTTGAAATATTGATTCATTTGTGATGAATCTCTCCCATGTATATATTGTGCTTTAAGATATTATTTAATGATAGTATGAAACTTTCATAATTAGCAAGATTTTTTATTTATTATAACTCATATCTGCACACTTTTAAAAAGTTAGAAACAGAATTTTCTAAACTACTTTTAAATTTCTAAGGTACTTCCAAGTTAGTTTGGGCAGGCTTCTGTAGAGTTATAGAGCCTTTGATTTGAGGTAGAAGGGACCTTTGGAGATCATGTATTCAATTACTAATTTAGATAAGAAAACAGCCCAGAGAGGTTAAGTCATTTACCCAAGGAAACACAGATAATAAGTAACAAAAAAAATCAGAATTCAAATCCACATCCTTTGATTCCAAATCCTGTACTCTTTCCTTAATAATCATGATGTCTCCTGTTGTGGTTGAGGGATAATGGATATGTCTGGAAGCCATTTCCCCCCCTCAAGGGAAAATATATGACAACTCTTTCTTATGCAACTTCATATAGGCTTCTCTGAATATCTCCAACTAGTAGGTCACACACTCCTGTAGACTTCTTATTGACCTCTTTCCTAAAATGACTTAGTCACAACTGGATGCAAGACTCCATGTGTATTCTGAGGACAAAATACCAAAGCATTATCATTTCCCTCCTTCTGAACACTCTGCTTCTGTTAATGCAGACTTAAGTTCCATTCATTTTAAAGTTTAATAATAATAATAATAGAGGACTTAAAAGTTTGCAAAGCACTTTCCATATTTTATCTCATTTGATCCTCACAACAACACTATGAGGGGAGGTGCTGTAGTTATAATTCATCTTTACAGAAGAGGAGAAGTTCAGTTGCCCAAGATCACATAGCTAGTAAAGGGCTAAGATAGAATTTGAACTTAGGTTTTCCTGACCCCATTTCATGATCCATTGCACTCCTCAGCTGTCTCACAAGCTTTTATAGCTTGAAAGAAATACAAAAATTATCTAGTCTAACTCCCTTCTATAGATAAGGAGATGAAGACTCAGACAAGTTAAGTGACTTGCTCAGGATCATAAAGCTATTATTTCCATCCATTTCCTGATTCTACATCCACTATTCATGCCCTGTATGATTCCTGCTTCATTATGAGTCTGTGATGCCCCAGGGTCTTGGGTATCAGTCATATTCCAACATATGCCAACACTTTGACTTCTGAAGTTATTTGACTACATAACTTATCAAATTCATGTGCTACTAAAATCTGTGTAACTTCCTTGGGGGAACTCATCCCTGATTCCCAGCCCTCCAGTCCAGAGAAGCTAGTTGTTCTGATGCCACACATCTTCCAAGCTCCCAGACCACCTCTATGGCCAGACAGGGGAAGTTCCTAGAGCTTGGGATCCCAACCCACCTACTTCAAGTCAAACGCCAACCAACCTCTTAGAAATCCAGGGTCCCATAACCGCAGAAGAGGGGCTGTCACAGACCACTGGGCTTCAGAAGGTGGAAAGATTGAGGACTGTAGTGCCCTCTCTTCCCACACTTTGTAAAATAAGCAAGTTTTACAGCAACTCAATTGCACCCTGGTGTTCTGATTAGATAAACAGAAACCACACTGTCCTCCTCCCATCATGGAGCATGGGATGGGGGTGGGGGGATGAATTTGACTCATGTCATCTTGTGCTTGGCTAGAGTTATCTAAACCTTTGCCTGCTGTAGTTTTATTAGTACAACTTCCTCTCCAGTCTTGACATAGATATGCACAGAAAGGGCTAAGAGGTTGCTAGTAATTAGTGTTTTTAGGGACCTTGGAATTTATCTAATCTAACCTCACTCCACTCCCATCTTACAGGTGGAGAAACAGAGCTAGAATGATAATAGGTCTTAAGCCAGTATTCAAGCCCAGAACCACATTGCCCATTGTACCAAATGGGCCCAAATTTAATGAGGGCTTTTAACTGTGTGTGTGTGTGTGTGTGTGTGTGTGTGTGTGTGTGTGTTGTGTGTATGTATAGTATTGCAAAGGAAATTGACTATATTTTTAAAAAGCATTTTTTTTTCAAGTTCAAATGCCCCAGGTTAAGAATTCTTTGGTGTTAAAAAAAAATCTTCCTATTTTCTTCTCTTCACAGTAATATACAAGGAGTAAGATAAGTGAATAAATGTACTTTATTACTTTGGTTGGATAGCATTATCTAATCATCCTTTGCCTTTTATAGGAACATTAAGTACATCTTCCTCCCCAGGGCTGACAAAGAGATATATAGATATGACTATAGATAGGCAGAGTATGGCAAATACACAAGATCATATTTTGGGGAAGACTGGGTAGCAAATCCCAGTTTTTCTATGAGGCAACACTCCAACAAACATTCATTAAGCACTAGGCTAATACGTTTTTGGGTAAATCATTTTACCTTTCATTGGACACTGGTTTCCTCATCATTGAAATGAAAGGGTTGGGTTAGATGTTTCTAAGATCCCTTCTGGCTCTGATGAGTCCTGTGATCTCTTTAATTCAAAAGATATCTTTATATTCTGATACCTGATCATTCAAGGAGTGCTCATTCTACTTATTATTTTCCTAAACAGAGTGTCTATTATCCAGTACTTCGCTAGTCATACTCAATGGATGATTTAACTAAGATCTAAGGCCATTTAGTTCCAGCTCCTCATTTTACAGATGAGGAAACTGAGACTCAGGGGAGGTTAAGTGACTTGCCCAAGATTGTGCATGTTGCAAGCATGTGAGATAGTGTTTGAACCTAGATCTTATGACTTCAGAGGTAGTACATTTCCTAATTATTATTTATATATGAAAAAGGGCTGACAATAATCCATATGTTACAGATTACAGAGGTCAAGCAGCAGAAGGGCAAACTTGGGTTATTTATTAACTAGATCTTAGGGATATACTTATATTTTTATTCCAAATTGATTAATTTGGGGGTTCTTAGAGGAAGGTGAGTAGGGGGAGGGAAGAGGATCATTGACTAGAAATAATAACATAGGGGCAGCTAGGTGGTGCAGTGGCTAGAGCACCAGCCCTGGAGTCAGGAGTACTGAGTTCAAATGCGACCTCAGACAATTATTACCTAGCTGTGTTGTCTTGGGCAAGCCACTTAACCCCATTGCCTTGCCAAAAAAACCTTAAAAAAAAGAAATAATAATAACAATTGCAATAATAGCAGTAGAAGGATGAGAAGGTCACATTTCTATAGGATTTTAAGATTTATTAAGTTTTTTTTCCTGACAACCTCATAATAATTTTTATTATTCCCATTTTATGGATGAGAAAGATAAAGCTCTGAAAGGGTAAGTGTTTTTCCTGGATCACACAGCTAGCAAAAATCATTTAGGGTAATAAAAATATTTAAGACTGGAATTTCTCAATTATAAACATTTTAAGATTTCAAATTAAAATTACATAAATTAAAATTGATTAATTTAAAGATTAATTTAAAATTATAAAAATTTCATCATATTTAAAATTACATTTCATCTTTTTCTTGTCTAAGATACTTTATAACATTAGAGAAAAGCAGTGTGCTCACATTTTTATAGCCCTTTATGATATGTAAAACCCATCATCACATTATCTTATTCAGTCCTCATTGTATATGAATTGTTATTTCCACATCTTTGTGTATCTGTGTGTATGTCTGGGGAAGGGGGATATGTACCCAACATCAACAGCCCAATTTGTCAGGCTCTAAATGTCACTTTTTCATTTACATTCTTTCTATCTTCTAGCACTTATTGAGAACTGACTAATAGTACTCCATCCCTAGCTATCCATTCTACTAGTTGATTGCACTTTTACTCATATTCCCAACTCACTGATCAAAGAGGGGAAGTCAACACTCCTTGCTCCCCATTGCCACTGGTAGACTTTCCTTCTACCACCCTCATTCAACAATCTCTACTTCTCTGAGGTTCACACAATTCAAATTTGTCTTACTATCTAGATCCTGGTGGTTACTAACTTCGAGGGCATTCTTTTTCTTTCCTTAATGAGTTTAGTGGTAGCTCTGAGTCTTGCACCATAACTCTTCTCCTCATACTGGGGGACTTCATCATGCATAGTGATGCTCCCTCAAATACCCTAATCTTCTAGTTCTTCAAACTCAGTTTTCATGACCTACTTCTTCATTCTGTTTCAGTCACACAATAAAGAAGGTTGTATCCTCCCTTGATCTTGCTATCACTCACAGATGTTCTGTTTCCAAGTTCCTAAATTCCAAAATTTCTTAAACTGATCATAATCTCTTATCACTGCATTTTCCCCCAGGACCTCATCTTTGTTCTTTTATTTTACTAATAGTCTTTCCTTTCCCCAGTTCTTTTGCAGGCCATCATCTCTCTCTATTGGCTACAATCTCTTTCCTTCCCTATCTCAATGTTTGGGGAATCAGTTCAATTCTACATTATCCTCTATACTTGTAGGGTAGCTAGATGGGAGAGTGGGTAGAAAGTCATCCCTGAAGTTAGGAGTGCTTGAGTTCAAACCCAGTCCCAGACACTGACTAGCTGTATTTAACTCTGATTGCCTCATATCCAGGGCCATCTCCAGTCATCCTGATACAGATCTGGCCCCTGGACCCAGATGGCTCCAGAGGAGAAAATGAGGCTGGTGACTTAGCACAGAATCCCCTCACTCAAATCCAATTCACGTGCTTATCATGACATCAACTCCCTGATGTCATGGTCTTCTTTGAGAATGAAGGGCAAACATCAATTATCACACTAACTTGAATATTCAGATTCAGATTGGCTCCTTATCCTATTAAAGGTTATACCTCTCCAAACCTCTGCTTGGATTTATTCCTACCATCTGTCTCTTTTACTTCTATATACATGCTGATGAATGCTCCTGAGACTGAGGAAATCACAAAACAACGCTAAACTGAGTCCACTACAAATTTATGTTACATCATCTCAACTAGGCCCTCACTACATAAAGGCAAACTCTTTTCATGTTCCTAATGAGTTTGTTATCCCATTCACTACAGTGACTGTTCTAAACATTCTCATCTCTCTTCTACTTCCCTACTCTGACATCACCTTCACCCTCTCAACTTAAGAACTCAGTTCATATTTCACTCAAATAAATTGAAACCATTTACTGAAAGCTCCATTTTTTTCTTCTCTTATCTCATGTTCCTTAGACATCTTCTTCCACTAAGTCCTCCCTTAACTCCATTCACAAGAAATGATAGCCAAGGCAAACCTTTCAACGTGTATTCTTGATTTCATCCCTACCCATCTTTTTTCAACAGAATGTACCAGCCATCACCACCACTCTCTAATCTCCAATCTCTCCTTAACATACCTTCTATCTACCATCCCATACAAGAGAAACATTTAAATGAAGGTTTCTGTGTTTCCTCTTCTCCTCCTCCTCTCCTTCTGCTTTCTGGCTTCCTTCATTTGGAGCTGATCTCTTACAAAGTTATCAGTGATCTCTTGACTGACAAATCTCCTGATTGTTCTTTCTCATTTCTCTTTCTTCTTGATCTCTCTGCAGCATTTGTCATTTCTGTGGCATAGTGGTTGGAATATTGGGCCTGAAATCAAGAAAGCATGAGTTCCTCACTGTGTCACCTTGGGTAAGTAACTTACCCTCTGTTTGTTCCAATTTCTTCAATTGTAAAGGGTGGCTATTACTGCACCTATTTTACAGGGTTGTTGTTATCAGGATCAAATGAGATATTTATAAAAATTCAGCCCATAGTAGGTACAATATTAATGATTATTCCTTTTCCTTCTCTCTCCTACATGAATCTGTGCTTTCCTAGTTCTCTTCCTACTTAGATGAAGATTCTGTCTCAGTATTCTTTGCTAGATTTTCATCCAGGTAACAGCCACTAACCATAGATGCTTTCCAAGGGATTATCATATTTCTCTTCTCCATCTTTACTGTTTTACTTGTGGATCCTATCAACTCCTATGAGTTCAATCACAGTCTCTATGCAGAAAATTCAAAATTATATCACATAAATTTCTAGCCAAGCAACTTAAACATAAAGTGATGGCGGTAAGAGGTTGGACCTTGAAGGCTAGACTCACATTTCATCTTTTTAATCAACAGATATAAAGGATAAAATTTCTTTTAACCTATACCAAAGTCTCCCTTCACTTCTTCCTTCACCTACCATCTGTCTGATGAAGTACTCATGTGAATGAGCTTCCAAAGCAATACAACTCTTTAAAAGTATCAATCTTGTCACAGTTGACTATAAAAGTATCAATCTTGTCACAGTTGACTATTAAACAATCATTGGATAAAGGACAACATATGTACCTGGTTTTGCAGACAAGAGTAAAATGTCCTGTAATTTATATATCTGAAAAAAATCAGCCACTGATTTGTGAAAGAATTATTAAGTGCTGACTGTTTGTAGAGCACCATACTATACACTTCAGGAAATCTAAGTTTTGACAAGAGATGGTCTCTGCCTTTATGAAGCTTATAGGCTAATAGGGTAATGAACAGCTCTCAAATCCCTCAATGAGTTGGGGGATGGCTACCCCAAGCATTTGCTGACTTCCCCCAGCAGATTGGGCAGAGGAAAACAAGCCAAGAAGGTGGCTAAAGCAGGCACTGTGGAGGACTTAGAGATTGGTCCACTGCACACTGAGATATTGCTAGTAACCCTAACTTTTGTCTTGTCATTGGACTTCAATAACTTTGGAAGAGAGAGTGAAGCTAGTGACTTTGTGCAGCTCTGCCTCACTTAAATCCAGTTCACTCATGAGTCAAGACATCATGCATGATGTTTTTGGTCTTTTTCCAAAAAGAAGGAAGAACAGCAACAATCCAGTAAGGGAATAAGGCAAACAGAGATTACTTTAATATACAATATTACATGGTACATTCATTATAAAGGATATATAACAAAGTATGTGGAGGGGGATAAAGTGTAAGAAGACTGAAAAATATGAAGGAGTCAGGTTGTGAAGGGCTTTAAATGCCAAAGAGTATTTTATATTTATTCCAGAGGGTTATAGGGGGTCACTGGAATTTATTGAAGTAGAGAGGATGGCATGGTCAGAGTTGTACTTAGCAAAATCACTTTAGCAGTTCAATGGACAATGGATTGGAATGGAGAGAGATTGGTGGCAGGGATAGAAAGCAATAAGTTATTGAAGAAGTCTAGATGAGGCCCATTGAGGGACTACACGAGGATGATGACTGTGCCAGAGGAAAGAAAGAGAAATAGATACTGGGTTCTCTGGGGCAGAAATGACAAGATTTGTTTAATAGATTGAATATGTAGGATAATAGGAGTTGAGGATGAAACCAGGGTTTCATGAAACCAGATGACATCAAGTATTGCCTTGACAGTTGTAACAAAGTTGGGAAGAGAGAAGGGTTTATGGAAAAATATAATGAATTCAGTTTTGGACATTTTGAATTTGAGATGTCCAAGAGGTCATTGGTTATGTGGGACTTATTTGGAGAGAGAGACTAGTTCTCGGTATTCAAACACATTGATGACCAATAAATGTTTGTTGGATAATTGTGTGGCTACTGCTGAATAAACTATGCATATATATTTTGCTAGATGTTTCTTCTTTTCTTGGGGCTTGGGTACAAGGTAGGGTACATACAAGGTTGGGGAAAGGTATGGGAAACAGCTTCTTGGAAGGGCAGGGTCTGAAGACAAATTTCTCCTTCATTGGATTTTGTCTATACAACTGTAAGGGTGTGGAGTTGAGATAGTGAACTTTGAGTCTTAGTGCAGACATTAGGATAAAACCTTATCTGGAGCTGCACATATTTGTAAAAAAATATGAAAAAAACCCCTCTCCTCCTTAGAAAATGATCCCTGTGCATGATCTTGGTGCCACAAGTCAACCAGTAAGTATGTTTTCAAACCTAAGATCAATAATGACTTTCCCATATTTGTATCACTGACTTTTTGAATTCTCTGCAGCAATTTAAAAAAATTAAATCACTATCTCCCTTTGTACAACTATATTTTAGAGCTACTTCCCCTTGTCAGTTGATGTTTGTCCAGGAAATACCAGTTATTGTTAAATTAATAAAGATAGACTTAGGAAGAAAAATTAGTTGCTATATTTCTAAAACACTTTAAGGACAAATATGAAGAATTTGGTAATTATCTGTCTCATTTCTCCAGCAATAGAGGTAGTTAGATAAATACTATAGAGAGTGCTTTACTTAGAGTAAGAAAGATCCTTGAGTCTGGCCTTAAATGTCTACAGGGTTATCCAGAGTCATCTCCAGTGGTTCTGATCCATATCTGGCCACTGGACTCAGATGAGTCTGGAGGAGAAAGTGAGATTGGTGACTTAGCACAGCACCCCCCCCACTCAAATTCAGTTCATGTGCTTGTCATAGCATCACTTCCCTGATGTCATGGTTGTCTTTGAAAATGAAGGACAAACATTATTATTACACATATCATTGGTCCTATTTTTATTGACTGTAGGATTATAAATTTAAAAGAACCCATAAAGACTATTCAACCCCAATTCTCATTCAGCAGAGGAGGAAACAGGGAATCAGAGGCCAAAGCGACTGACCCTAAGTCAAGCACTAAGTAACAGAGGCAGAATTTGAACTCATATCCTCACTATATTAAATGCAGAAATTGAAGGCAGGATCTTCTGATTTCAATTTTGGTGCTCTTTGCATCTCACCATATGGCTTAACATTCTCTCCATGTAGGGTAACTGAGCTCTGGTTGGAGAAGAATTCTATGCTTAGGTCTACTATTGACTGACTGGGTAATATTGGTTTAAGTCCTTTCCTTCTATGAATCTCATTTCTTCCTTGGTATACATTGCTTTCCAAAAGCAATGCTACTATTTACTTTATTACTGTGCTCTAAATAAAAGATTTAATAGAGGAGAAAGACCTGTGGACTAGGAATTAAATGGTTTACTTTGGTTCCACTCAGCATACAAAGTCTCTTATAGACTTTTTTGCAAAGATGAGAACCCAGAACCCTTCCAAGCTTCCTGAAGGCTAGGACTATTCATTCTTGTCTTTGCATTTCTAAAATGAACAATTTATAACATATTTACAAACAAGGGATTGTGCAGGATAAGTAGCACAAAGGCTATCATAAGGACAATGTATAACTGGAAAACAAGATGGGCATTTCCTATAATGACATAAAGATTACAGAGGTATTATTATTTTCATTTTACAGAGAATATGAAGTACACAAGAGGAATTAACTTGTTCAACATCAATAAAAGTAAAGTTGAGACTTAAGCCCAAATCATCTGACTTCAGGTCCAGTGAAGTAAGTGTCTTTTCCTCTACTTTGGATGCTACTGAACATCCTTGCATGATAAACACCCAGGCCAGAACATGTCTTGGGGATACTGGGAAATGGAGGATGGGTCCCTCTTACTTGAGCCTCAGTAACATCAATACAACAAAACAAGGAAGAGCCATGGATCCAGCTATAGTAGAAGGATGTCATCTTAATCAAAGTGAACTGTAAAACAAACTCCCATTTCACCTTCACTGATATAGTGATACTCTGCTCTGCTGAGCAATTTGAGATCACTGCTCTAAATTCCATTCTATCATTTACTTTATCCTCTTGAGTCCAAGGCTTCTGATTTTCTCTTTCTGAATTTATTTTAGATGAAATTTTAGTCTTCAGAAGGGATCTTCTCTTGGACCATGGTTATCACCTTTAATTATCAAGCATGTTTTCCTTAGGGTACCAGATACCACTTTTCTTGTAACTACCGTTCTGGTTGAGATATCAGGGTTTTCGTTGTTTGGTGAAATGAAATAATCATAATGATTAAGTCATAAACACACTGGATTTAGACTGAGTCATTGTATCCTTGGGGAATTAATGTAATAAAACAACCAAGTCTATCACTAATGGTACAGCTTACATTAGCTAAGTGTATTCCCTCAGGCTTGATGCCGAGTTGAGTGTTACCAATCTGTGGAGGAAAGGAAGCCAGACATCATATTAACAGGCAACAAAAATTTAATCTTAAACCCCAAAGTATCAGAAGAGGCAGATTTTGGATAGATTTTTAAAAACTAGATGCAGACTATTAAAAAGACTCAAATTAACTACAAAGGACCTATGAGGGAAAATGCTATCTGCATCCAGAGAAAGAAGTGAAAAATAGAAGTATGTATAGAATGATTTTAATATATGTGTATATGTGTCTAATGGTAGTCATCTCTGGGTTAAAAGGGAAAAGGGAAAAAAAGAAAGTTGCGAAAGGAATAGCAAGTTGTACATAGCAGATTTGCAGTTTCATGTGCAATCATCATTTTTTTTCTTATTCTACTATGTTATGGAAATGCTTGTTTTATTTCTTAAGTTCAGAATTTTAAAAAATGGATATAATGTTTGGACTTGTGCAACAACAGGCCAGGGTTGGTCAAGTAGAGCCAAGGATATTCTGTTGAAAACTTAACAACCATGAATGTAATCTACCTTATTAAGATTTTCTCCATTGTCTTTTTAAGTTTGAACAATACACTAAAGAACAATACATCAATCCTTGGCAAATTGGAATTTGCCAATTTCTTTTTTTAAATTAGGTTTTTGCAAGGCAATGGGGTTAAGTGGCTTGCCCAAGGCCACACAGCTAGGTAATTATTAAGTGTCTGAGGTCGGATTAGAACTCAGGTACTCCTGACTCCAGGGCCGGTGCTCTATCCACTGTGCCACCTAGCCACTGGGAATTTGCCAATTTCTGAGGTGTAAATATTCACACTGAAAATTTAACAATTGGCTTTGCAGGTTAAACATGGCTCCAACACTCCCCAGCACTACTATTAATAGTAATAAACTTGTTTATTGCCTTGTGTTCAAAATCTCATATTACAAGTATAGGAGGAGACAGACAGTCTTGTTCTAGTGGATTATAAGTTCAAGATGAGTAAGCTGTTTGATGTGTGTTAGTCAAAGTAACTTATGTGACGTTGGGCTCCTTGGTAATCCAAAGAGGCAGAACTTCTAGGACTCAGAGATGAGGGCTTCTCTGTTGTTTTCTTTTGTCAATACCAACTGTATTCAGCTCTCCAGAAATCTTCAGGAGGGTGCTGGAGAGCATCCATTAAAATGGTGACTCTAATGATGAGGAGTCTTGAGTCTACATTAAGCAATAAGAATTGGTATTTCCTGCAAATTAAAGCATCTCTGAGGTACCACTTCACACCTGTCAGATTGGCCAATATGACCAGAAAGGGCAATGGTCAATGTTGGAAGGGATGTGGGACATCTGGGACACTAATACATTGTTGATGGAATTGTGAACTTATCCAGTCTTTCTGGAAAGCAGTTTGGAATTATGCCCAAAGGACAATAAAAATGTGCATACCCTTTGATCCAGCAATACCACTACTGGGTCTAAACCCAGAAGAGAGGTCATGAAAAAGGGTTAAAAACATCATTTGTACAAAAATTTTCATAGCATCTATGTTTGCTGTGGCAAAGAATTGGAAATCAAGTGAATGTCCATCAATTGGATGGCTGAACAAATTGTGGTATATATACATTATGGAACACTATTGTTCTATTAGAAACCAGGAAGGATGGAAATTCAGAGAAGCCTGGAAAGACTTGCTTGAACTGATGCTGAGTGAGATGAGCAGAACCAGAAGAACATTGTACATCATAACAGCAACATGTAGTTGATGATCAACCCCAATGAACATGCTCATTTCATCAGTTCAATAATCAGGGACAATTTTATGGTATCTGAAACGGAGAATACCTATTCAAAGAAAGAACTGTATAGTTTAAACAAAGGCCAAAGACTATTATTACCTTCAATTAAAAATTTTTTTTCTTATGTACGATATAAAAAAAAAGAATTAGTATTTCCATAATGTTAAAAGGTTTGCAAAAGGCTTGCCATGTTATCTCATTTCATCTTTCCAACAACCCTATGAGGAAGGTGCCCATTTTATAGGTGATAAAGCTGAGGCTGACAGAGATAAAATGATGAATACATGGTCAAAAAAACCTTGTGTTTATATGGGGTAAGATTTAAATTGAAGTTCCTTCCTGATTTCATATCTAATCCTCTAAACAATGTATCACTCACTTAGCTACCTAGTAGCAGTATACCATCCAGTTGTGAGGATTATTTGAATCAAAGGGTGATGTTTATCTCAGAGAAGAGAAGACTCAGGGAAGACAAAATATCATATGGGAAAAGGATTAGACTTATTCTAGTTTGCCTTGAAATGTTGGCAATGATCAGCAGGTGAGAGTTGCAGAAGTAATCATGAGTTAACTATCAGGAAAATCTTCCTAATAATTATATCTCTCCAAAAGGGATATGGTCTGCCTCAGAAAGTAATGGGTTCTGCCTCACCAGAGGTCTTCAGAGGCTGGATAAGCATTGTTATGTGGTGCAAGGGACAGAGAACTGGACCTGTAATTAGGAAGGTTGCAAGTCAAACATAATCTCATATACTTCTTAGGTTTGTCACTTCATTGCTCTGTCTCAATATACTTGACTGTAAAAAAAAATGGGTATGGCTATGGCTTGCAGCAGGTGATTAATAAATTCTGGTTCCCTTTCTCCCTTCCTTTTCTGGTATGGATTAGACTTGATGGTCACTGAAGTCCTTTCCAATGATAAAATTCAATGTTTCCCTAATCCAGGTTCATGTGTCTCCTATTGCAAAATCCAGAGTCTCTGACCAAGCAGAATTCACACAAATGGTCAATTGAAGAAGAGATCCTAGATACTGTAGCAGTAAAGTTTCATGGGGTCCATGATTCTACCAAAAAAACCTAAACATACCTATAAGAATCACTTAAATTCTCCATTCTGCAAATAACCTTGGGTAGTAGTCCCAGACTGAGAAAGATTTCAGTTCAAATCAACCTCAGATACTAGCTGTGCATCACTGATTTAGTCACTTAACCTTTGATTACTTCAATTTTCTCAACTATAAAATGGAGATAATGGTAGCACCTACCTCCCAGGATTGTTGTCAGATCAAAGGAGATCATTATTGTAAACTGTTTAGCCTGTTACAGAGCAAGCATTATGCAAACTTCAGTTATTAGCAATTATTGTTATATTAGTTAACTGGAAAAGGGATGTGAAGTAGGAAAGACAGGAAAAATGATTAGCTTACTCATGCCAGACTTCACCCTAACCCAGATTGAGATAGCTAACTGGCTTCTTTTTTTTCCAGTCATAAAAAAACAAGAATAATTTACTTAAAATAATAAGCATACTGTTATCAAAGAAATACATGGGACAGCTAGGTGGCCCAGTGGATAGAGCATAGGCCCTGGATTCAAATGTGACCTCAGACACTTAATAATACTTAGCTGTGTGGTCTTGGGCAAATCACTTGACCCCATTGCCTTAAATAAAAAGAAAAATTTTTAAAAAGAAGAAATACATTATAGTCAAATCCCTAACTCTTGCAGCCAAAGTAATTAATCTTTTCTTCTTCCAGTCAGACCCAGGGATGAAAAGTCTAACCTGTTTCAGAGCAGGGTTGGTGACTAAGGAGTTGAATAGTAGCTGCAGCACCATTCAAAGTTATTGCCCCCTTAATCCCTTTGTTTCACAACTATAGACTGGGGTCAGTGAACAGTTGCTGATCAGTCATGCTTGGTAGGAGCAAAAAGCACAGTCATTCTTTGGATTTTATTATGGATGACTCTACCCACAAGGGAGACTTTTTGAAAGAATTTTCTTTTGTTATTTAAGGCAATGGGGTTAAATGACTTGCCCAAGGTCACACAGCTAGGCAATTATTGTCTGAGGTCAGATCTGAAATCAAATTCTCCTGACTCCAGGGCCAGTGCTCTATCTACTATGCAACATCACTTAGCTGCCCCCACAAGGGAGACTCTTTTAACAGTTCAACTCTAAAACATAGCAATATATCTTCACTGTGTCTCTTCCTGTTGATAGTTGAAGATATATTTCTCAGTTTCTTCTCTCATGTTAAACATATACATGCATATACAAACAAAAACAGAATGCATTCCTCCCTCAAGTCCCTATCCAATCCCATTCTTTCTCCACTCAGCTAGCAAAGTGATCTTCCTTAAGTCTGACTATGCCAATCCCCTGCTCCAATTTAATAAATTCTGATGATTCCTTTCTGTTTCTCAGATCATATATTAAATACTCTCTTTGGCATTTAAAACCCTTCACAAACCTTCCCACCTTTCCAATCTTCTTATCCTTCAGTCCCCTACTCAATTGACACTGACCTTGCTGTTCCTGAACAATATACTTTATCTGCCAACTCTGTGTATTTCAAAAACCGTTTCTCATACCTGGAGTTTCTCCCTTTTCACCTTTACTTCCTTACTTCTTTTTTTTAGTTTTAACTAATATCCCACCTTAAACACAAATTCTTTCCCAATCCCCTTTAATTCTACTTCCTTTGTTGAGAATATTTCCACTTTATCATATGTTATGATAAGGTTATATTTATATATATGTAATATATAATACATATATAATACACATACACACAGAAATATATATATATATATATATATATATATATATATATATCTTTTATATACATAGCTATATGCATGTTTTCTCCCCTATTAGTTGGTAAGCTCCTTGAAAGCAGGCACTATTTTTACATTTCTTTGTATCTTCAGTGTTTAGCATTGGGCCTTATACTTAGTGGGTGCTTAATTAATGCATGTTAACTTAATACATAGTTATAAGACTGACTAATATGAACTACAATAGAAAGGGGCTGTACAACAGGAAACAATTTATAATACATTATTAGACCCAAAGATTCTATCATCTGGAAGGTAAATAACAAGTCCTCCACTAAGACATAGTTTTCACCTTTATAAAATAAGTGATTTGAACTAGAGGATCTGAAAGGTCTTTTCTAGGTCTAAATCCTCTGACCTAAGTAGGAAACTATTCTAGGGCCAGTGCCATTGAAAAAAATTTGCTTCTCTGTCTGATAACTGAAGAATGCATTCAAATCTTTTATTTACCTTCAGAGGCTCTCTCTCCCTGGGACCTAATCCATGGTTCTGAATTGAACTACTGATTAATACTAGGTTACATGGAAAGCCAGAGTTGGCAACCAGTGGCACACAGACTCCCCTGAAGTTTTTAAAGTACATACCTGGGGTCCTTTATCCAAAATAAATGAATGATTTTGTACCTGTGTATTGATTCACCTCATTGAAACACAAAAACACCACATGCCACAATGAATTTCTGGCTATGGATATTGGTAGAGTTTAGTCCTAGATTTCTTCAGCTTCCCTGTCTTCTGTCCAAAGAACAGTACTTTCCCTCTTTATTCAGTATCCCATTTGGCAACTGTTCCCTAGTGTCCAGGGCTTTCTGCTGTTAGTCTTCTCTACTTCTTCTTGGAGACATTTAGGTGGAGCAGCAGAAAAATATACTAAACTTGGAGTCCTGAAGACCTGAGTTAAAGTCAAACCTCAGATACTTCCTAGCTGTGTGACTATGAGCAAGTCTGTAATAACCACACCTCTCATAAGATTGTTGTGAGGATCAAATGAGATAATATTTATAAAGTGCTTAGCATATAGTCATTGTTTGATAAATAATTATTCCCTCCCTTCTTTTTCTTCCATGCTTTATCCCCTTGGTGGACTGCTTCTACCACTTTATCCCCCTTGATATAGATTATTGCTACTTTCTAAGGTGAATGTTAGCTAAATGGAAAAGCTCACTGAATTTGTACTCTAAATTAAGAGAGGCTTCGTGAACTTTGGGGAATATTTTTCTCCAGTTGCTAAACCACCCAAATCCATAATAACAAATATCATGAGATTTAGAGCTAGAAGACGCTTTATGGATTATCTGATCTTACCTCCAAATTTTATAGATCAGAAAACTGAGACTGAGAGATACAGTGACTTGCCCAAAGTCACATAGTCAATGGCAGAGCTAAGACTAACTATCAGATCTCCTACTCCTTGGCTGCTATATGTTTTAGGAGACATTTAAAGTAAGGTAAGCAGGCAGGCAGCTAGACCCCATGTGCCTACTCTGTGCTAAAAGATGAAGATACAAAGAAAGGCAAAATCAGTCACTATTTTCAAGGAACTCACAGTCTAATGGTGGAGATTGCATGCAAACAAATTGTACAAAGCTAGAGAAATTGGGATTAGTTTCAGAGAGAAAGCACTAAGATGAACCAGCAATAAGAAAGGCTTCTTTGAGATTTTAATTAGGAGTTGAAAAATGCCAGAGGACAGCAATGAGGAAGGAAAGAATTGCAGCAGGGTAGTCACTGAAAACTTTTGTAGTCAAGAGTTGGAGTGTCTTGTGCATGGAATCTCAAGATTCTGTGTCCCTAGATTGCAGAGTATGTACCTCCACATATTCTATTTGGGTAAGATGTAAGTACACTACAAAAGTGAAAAATGGATCAAGATATGAAGAGCTTTAAGGATTTGATTTTTGCTCTTAGAGGTTAAACAGGATAATAGGTAATATTGGAAATCAGATATAGTGGTTACTTATTAATAATTGTCAATAATTGTCAATAGTATATTTATTGCTGAAAAGAAGGGTGTTTGAAACTTCAATAATCCTTTCCCTTTCTTCCTAGGTTGCTACATGTTTGTGGGAGGTAGATTTGTACTTCAGTAGAATATAAGATGTCTGAGGGAATAGTTAGGTGAAGAAGTAGATAGAGTACTGAATCTGGAATCAGGAAGACTTATGTTCATGAGTTCAGATTCAGCCTCAGACATTTAGTAAATCGCTTAACCATGTTAAGCCTCAGTTTTCTCATCTGTAAAATGAATTAGAGAAAGAGATGGCAAATTACTCCAGTATCTTTGCCAAGAAAACACCAAAAGAGGTTGCAAAGAGTCAGACATGATTGAAATGACTGAACTACGAACAACAAGCTCTTAGAGATCAGAGAACTTTTTATTTTTGTCTTTGTATATACAGTTCTTGGTGGCAGTAGACACTTAATACATATTTGTTGAATTGAATTGGATAAGCACATTGTGGTGTGAGCTTTCCAAATGGATGCAGGAAAAAAGTTAAAATATGAAGACAGAATTAGAGGACAGGAAAGAAAATGGCATATTATAACCTTAAGCTGCCAGGGAATTTAGAGACTGCCATTTCTCCTCTTTTCCTGAGCTTAGACATTGAGTATTGATATAGTTGTGCCGTCATTGCTCCTTGTGATGCTTGGCTGGTAGATTTGATGAAATTTATGACCTATGAGATCCTAAGCAGACCTCATCTCCCTCATGGGAGCAATGTTCCTGTGCAGTACATCAAGGGTTGGCAAAGTATGAAGGTACCAGTGTTCCTGTGGTGATGAGAAAGTACTACTCTTTCCTTACCCATTTTTCCTACATTGAGAGTGGTTCTGTGGTTATAGCTCATCCAAAGGATACTGGATTAGTGATATTCAGGGATTTGAGTGAAAGAGTGTAGGAAAAGGAAGAGAACCCTGATCCCTAGAAGAGATTATGTTGTTGAAGTTTATATTACCTGTATTTTCTGCTACTTAGGAAATTCAAACATAAATCAAGTTTTGCTCTACTATGCTATGACATTCATATAATCTGTTAATAATGGGACCTAAAATAATACTGTTTCCTCTGGTATGGTAGTTGAGCCTCTGTAAAGTTTCTTGAATCTAAGGAGTAATCAGGCAAAAAAAAATTACTAAAGAACTTGTCATAAAAGTTAATAATGATGATAATAATAATAATAACAATAATCTATCTTTCTCTGACTTTTAAAGTTAATAATTCTTTCTTCACAAAATCTCACTAGGTAGTTAGCACAGGTATTCTTATACTTATTTTATAAATGAGGAAATAAGAGCTCAGTGGTTTGGCTAGGATTCCACAGCTAGTAACTGTTAGAGCCAGAACAAGTTAAATATTTCTCAGACCTTGTCTTCTGAAGCTTTGAATAAGCATCAAATTCCTTCTCAGAGGAGTGGGAGGAAAAAAGCACCAACAGGAGCACATTTTGTTGCAAGCACATTTATTTTCTCTTGCAACGTGGGGCACAATAAAATATTGTCTTGACTAGTCAGTGAGGGCACCATAGTCAATGAGCTACTGTACAGGCTGAAAGCCTGTGGACTATCCAAGCAGCCCAGCCAGTGTGGGGAGGATAATGAAACTGTCTTCCCAGTCGGCATGTCAGTCCATGTGTTACAACACAGTCAGACTAGCCATGGTGGATTCCTCAGATACTTCTGAGTGGTGTTCAGCCCTTTGAATTTCTGATAGAAATGGCAGTTGGCCATTGTACCATGGACCAGCTTTGGGAGAATCAACCTAACTCAAGGGAGAAAAGCTAAACTTTTTCAAGCTCATGAAAGAAATTAAACAGATTATCAATTGCAATCATTCCTTGGCATATTTATCTCTGAAGGAAGAAATAAGCTGTTTTTTTCCTTCTTCTCCCCTCTCTCCTTTTACTGATGGAGATATTAAATAGATGAGGTGGATAAATGTAATAGTGTGCATGTGTGTGTGTGCACATGTGTGTGTATGTGTATCTGTGTGTATGTGTAAAATTATTTCCTCAGTAGAAAGATTATCAAAGGAATCACAGAAAATCAGTGCTGGAAGGGTTAGTTCATAGGTGATACATTTTAGCCTTGGGAGGGGACTCTAGAAGTCTTCAAGTCCAGAAGATTTTTACAGAAATGGTGACCCATAGAGGAAAGAGACTTGCTAATAGTTATATATGCATACCTACCATTGTAGGTGGCAAAGCAGCAACTCATGTTTTCTGATTCTAAAAATCTCACAGTCTTTATATACTATTCCCTGCTGCTTCTGAGACCATCTATTCCCACCTTATACCTGAGTTAAGAATCCCCTTTACCTCACCCCAACAGCTGTTAAACCAAGATTTGTTTAAATATCTTCAGAGGGGAAATCTCCTGTTAAGGCAGTAAATTCCTCTATTAATATTATTCTAATTTTTAGGATGTTTTCCTTATATCTAAGCTGAAACATGACTCCCACCCACTGCTCATAGTTTTACCCTTGGAGGTCAAGCAGAACAGGTCTAATCATTCTTTACCTGCCAGTCCTTCAAGTACTTGGAAATAGTCACCATATATCTTCCCCCTTAAGCTATCTTTTCTGGTCTAAATAATCCTCCCCAGCCTCAATTTTTTTTTCTTCAAGAATTAGCTAAGTAGGATGGAGTTGTTTCAAATCTTCTGCTTCTCTTTTTCCTCCCCCTGGTCCAATCTTTGTGACACATGATTTCCAGTCACCTTGTTATTTCAGGCCCCATGGGGTCAGCCTCCGGGATGAGCTTCTTAAAACACCACAGCTAGACCGAATTCAGAAATAGTCCATCCTTGACTTCTAACATATATCTTTGAAGCTAGCAATTTGAATACCAAAAAGGGAAAACAGGACAAACAACCAGAGCAGAGTGTAGGTCTTAAAGCAATACTGACAGTTGACTACCACAAACTGAGCCTATATGGCTATAAATCTGAGGTGAGGTGAGATGAACTGATGCATTACAGGAGAGGCAGTGGAAGGGAAAGAACATTTTTAAAAAGCCATCACCCATTCAAGTATAATGGGGATAAACAAGTTAATCTGATCTATAGGACCCTAGGTCACCTCCACTGGGCCCTACAGACTCTGACTCAGTGGGGAAGGACTTCAGATGTTAACAAGAGGAAGCCATCATCTTAACCACCACTAAACCAGGAAGACCCAACTCCTCTGTAGATTTCAGATGGAAAAATAGTTTCCTATCTCTGTTTGTTCCATCATACATAGATATAGAAGATGCCAGGATAATTCAAAACCAAACTTTGGTCATTTTTTTCCAACTACCAAACCTTTTCCAAGAATTTTAATTAAGTCCCAAGTCCTTTACTATCCTGTACCTTTCTCTTGGTGGTCTGATGATTATTCAATAAATGAGGACTTATTAAGTGACTACATGTGCCAGAAACTTAGAAGCCAAAGAAAATGCTAAATCCAACCTTTGCCCTCAGGGAGCTTATGGCCTACAAGAATGATGATAGAGACAAAATATGTGTTGAAAGAGAAGTAAAGGTCCTAGAATAACTACATGTAGTGCGTGGCTCACAGTAAGTGACTATTATTCTTAGAAGAAATCTTACATTATGAAAGCTGAGGAATAGAGGGCATATCCTTAAAAAAAGAGATTAAAACATTCAAAATCATAGCATTTCAGTGATTATTTAGTTCCCTTTACAAATCAGGGAATTGAGATCCAGGGAGATCAATTAACTAGGAGAAAGATGGAGAAGATCTCTTCTCAAATTGTTAGAAAACACAAAACTGAGGGATGGCTAGCCCACCAAATGATAAGAGTCAGAATCCATAAAAACTTTGCCAGGCTGCAACACTGTACTAAATTGATTAAGAAGGAATATAATAGTCATAAACATAGTCATACATATTGAAAATAGGAATATCTGACCATTTAGCAAGAAAATTAGATGTTTACTGACTGAAGACAATTTTGACCTCTCTCAGCCTCCTTAATGTGATGACTGTCTTCAATCAACTAAACTCTAGAAAATGATAGTGACTCCAGTGAATGTTTTTATTTTTATCTTTATACTATTAATACTTGGGTTTAAAAAATAAGCTTCACACGCACAGCACAGGAGAGGCAAGATTAAATAGCGATTGTTTGGGAAAAAGTTCTGAATTTTTTTTTTTTTAGGTTTTTGCAAGGCAAATGCGGTTAAGTGGCTTGCCCAAGGCCACACAGCTAGGTAATTATTAAGTGTCTGAGACCAGATTTGAACCCAGGTATTCCTGACTCCAAGGCTGGTGCTTTATCTACTATGCCACCTAGCCACCCCAAAAGTTCTGAATTTCTAAATGGATCATGAGAACAATATGAGTGAACAATATAATGTGTTAGTCCCCCCAAAAAGTCAATTTTGATCTTGGCTATATTAAGAGATGAAAACTTCCAAGAATAGATGTGGTAGTCCAATTGTATTCTGCACTTGTCATTTTTCATCTAGGAGACTGTGTTTAGTTATGAACAAGTTACTTATGATGAAAGAGCTGGAAGGGACCACAGAGATCATCTAATCCATTGTCCTTATTTATAAGGGAGAAAGTTGAGATCCATGAAAGTTAAGTAACTTACACAAAGAGACACAGATGTCAGAAGGCTGAACCAAAATTTTCTGGATCCAAAGACATGCTCTTTCCACTGTATCATACTGTTTACTAAATTCCATTGAGCCTCAGTTTACTATTCTGTAAAAATGAAAATATGTAGGGAATAATAATACTCCTACTATGTAGGAGGTTCTTGGGAGTAGCAAATAAAATAATATAAATGGAATGATTTGTAAGCTTTAAAGAATGACATAAATATGTTATATTTCTTAGACCATTTTCATGAAGATTTTATAAAGATGAAAAAAAGAATATGGTTCAATAGTTATGGAAAGCTAAGTAGTATACTGAATAGAATATTGGACCTAGTGTTAGAAAGACTCATCTTCCAGAGTTCAAATCTGGCCTCAGACACTTAATAACTATGTGACTCTGGGCAAGTTACTTTACCCTGTTTGCCTCAGTTTCCTCATTTATAAAAATGAGTAGGAGAAAGAAATGGCAAACTATCACATCTCTGCCAAGAAAATGACTGAACAACAATAACTGTGATATCTTTTTGTTTATGAGGAAAGTAAGCAAAAACACTTATCTTTTCTATTCTGCTGGAATTTTCTTTTGAAGGGTATCATGAAAAAATCAACCCCACTCTGCATTTCAAATTACAATCATTGATTGCATTTGCCCATATTTGGTCAGTTTACTCATTCTTCTTGATTTTATCTTTTTGTGTGCTATTATTACTATTTTATATTAGATGCTGAGTTTTTGAGTCAAAATATGATGATTGTACTTATAAAACCAAATAAACTAGATTCCTATTTTTTTAAGCTATAGATCTGATCTGTTACACTATTTGTTTTACTTCTCATTGAAGCAACTACATATGCTTTGGAGGTGATTTCACTTAATGGTTTCTCACATTAAGTTCTGTGAAGTCTAATTTTCTACCCAACTTGTCTTTTTAATTTTGTGATGCTCATCATCCTCCATTATTCTTCTCCTATATAATGTTTTGCAAATGGACTTATACTTCTAAATTGAGATTGTCCTAGGTGACCAAGTCTCTCCATTTAAAAATAATTTTATTCACTATATAACATTTACTGTTAAGTATATAATATTCAAGTGTCATGTTAAAATGTTTAATCACAATTCAGTCAAATAAATGAGATGTTTCCTCTCAACTAATAGTTTGCTTCTCAGTATAGATTTCAAGAGATGCTCCTATATCATGTTCTGACTGCAATTTGTTTCTTGCTCTTAATTTGATTGAAAAATAGGTACATCTTTCCATTTAGCAATAAAAGTTGATATTTACTGGCTAAAAACATTTTTGGTCTTTCTCAGCCTCCTTAATGTGATGGCCAAATTCAATCAGCTAAACTTCTCTAGGAAAAAATAGTGGCTCCAGTGAGTTTTTTAATCTCTAAACCATTTTTCAAGTTTGACAACTTGTTTAGGTTGGTTTCAACATATCAATCATTTAAGCATTATTAAGCACATATCATATACTAAGTACTGAGAAAAACAAAGAAAAATTAAATACTTTCCTGCCTTCAAGGAGCTTACATTTTATTAAGGGAACAATGCACACATACATTATAAAACATATATAATAGATAATAAAATTTTATAGAGGAAGACCTTGTAGCTAGACCGATCAAGAGAAACCTTATTTAGGATGGGGTGAATGTGCTGAGCTGCTCAAATTTTGCATGGATTCTTCTCATCTTTATCTCCCTAATTTGGCATTTACATTGAACTTTGCTCCAACTGATCTGCTGATAATCTGATGGCTCATAGACAGATGGTTCAAAAATTGCCCTTATGACTGGAACTGCTGTTTTCCTATTTACTAGAAAATAATCTGTTTCATTTTTTGCAGTACCTTATAATGGTACTCACCAAACTCTTTGCTACACCACTCTTTTTTTAAAAAAAGTCTGATGGACAGAAATGAAGCTCATGAGTAGTTGGCAAACCTTTAATGTGTTTCATTACTTAATTCTCTATCCTATTTTTCAGTATACATTTTGCTATCCTACCTTTACTCACTTTTACAGTGAAGTCAACATTATCCAAGGTTTGAAGGATCTTGTCAAGTTCTTCATAGAATTTTTCTTTTTCTTTCATGCTCTGAAGTAGATACTGGAACTGAAGATGTAGTTTTTTCTCATGTTTTGTAAATGTTTCCATTTTGTAAATATTCATCATTGACAATTGCAAGGTGAAATGGTCAAGTGTTCCCTGAAGTCGTGGTTCTTACAGTCCTTTTGCTCTCAATCAAAAGTCATTTCGTCAACTCTTGATATTCCCTTCCAATATGTAAAGGGTACTATTCTGGATCAAGGGTCATTTCATGTTTTGTTATATTTTATGGGTTTCATGGTTAAAAATCAGTTTAACATTTAATGGCCAAATTTCTAGTATTGAGCCTTTCATAATTAACTTTGTGCTTGAATAGCAAAGTCTTTTGAGTTCATATTTGAAATCTTTGTACAGCAAATATTGTAAAGAAAATAAACTGTGAAAGACTTAGTAATTCTAATCAATACAATGGCCTATAACAATTCTAAAAGACTCATGATGAAAATTACTTTCCATTTCCAAATAAAATTTGGTGGATCTAGAATACACACTGAAGTGCAATTTTTCTCTTCTTTTCTTTTTTCTTGTTTTTTCCCCCAGAACATGACTAATGCAGAAATTTGTTTTATATGACTTTGTAATGTATTTTATATTTCTTACTTTCTTAATAAGTAGGGAAAGAAGGAGAGAATCTGGAGCTGAAAATAAAATAAAATGAAATGAAAAAAAAAGAAATCTTTGTGGCTTGGTAAAGTTCTTTCGGAATTTGCTTATTACTTTCTAAGTCTTTCAAAAATACAGGTTACCTGCATAATACAATGAAGACATTCACACTTTCTGTAAACAATAGAACAAAACTTCATTTAACTCAACTGAACTGATAACATTTCTTAATCTTGACGATTTTAGAAGGAATGATAGCTTCACTTTTTATTGTGAATATCATTGGTCTTACTGCTTTTTCTTGACTGCTTAACTACTTGAGAAAATGTTGCTCACATATGAATAATCAAAGCAAAGCAAAGGCAAAGATACTGTACTTGGGATGGTTTAAAGATATTTTGGGGTTCTGATCTGGGTTGAAGAGTCTAGACTAGGAAATGAAAAACTGTATAATTGTTAATTGAAGGTCCAAAGCTTTTTATTTAGTCAACATTATCATTGAATGGGTTCTCATTTTTTTTTTCTGAAGAGCAGTTGGAAGGTACAGTAGGTAGAGCATTGGCTCTGAACTCAGGAGGACCTCAGTTCAAAATCAACCTTAGACATTTACTATGTAATCTTGGGCAAATCACTTAACCCTGATTGTCTCACATCCAGGGTCATTTCCAGTCTTCCTGATCTATATCTGGCCCCTGGACTCAGGTGGCTCTGAAGGAGAAAGTGAGATAGTGACTTAGTACATCCCCCTTAAATCAAAACCAATTCATGCATTTGTCCTGACATCACCTCCCTGATGTCATGGTCTTCTTTGTGAATGAATGACAAACATCATCATTTTTTGATGAGCCTGGATCATCATTATGAATATCAATCATAATATTATTCTAGATAAACTATAGTTCTAGTTCTACCATAGAGAGTTTAAGCCCAATGAGTTTGAAGGAAAGATAAGGAAATGATACTTTGGGATAACAATAATTCATATAAATGGATAAGATTAGCCACTTTGGAACTATTCCTAGAAATAACCCATTTATAAATTATAGTGTTTTCCAAATTTCATCAAGGAACCCAAGATCCATCCATAAAATTTTGTCAGGAAAACATCTATCTAAATTACAAATAACAAAATAAACTAAAATCAAATTAATTGTAATATGTGGGCATGTGTGTCCCATAAAGTAATGTCATAACAACAACAGCTTTAAGTAATGGATGAGGAGTACTGAAAAAAGTAGAGAATGCAAGAGACAAGCCTGTGTGTCTCCAGGAGTAAATGAATTCAGATTGCGAAAACCTGCATTTTAGTCCAAGAATCACAGAATGTCATAATTAGAAAGATCCTCTATGACCATCGAATATTAATCAATCAGTTAGCATGTATAAAGCTCAATCTGAGTCAGGGTCTGTGCTATGTGCAGAGAATATAAAGATAAAAATTAATTCCTACCTTCAAATAGAGTGTTTTCTGACAGAGGAAATAACATGTGTATATGTAAATATATACTAGTCATACCTGAACCAGAATCACCATGATAATCTTATGTGAAGTCATCAGGCCTTGACAGTAATACCTCTTATGAAAAAGATATCACCATGAGTTGAGTCAATACATTTTATATATTTTAAAAATTAAAGGAATTCAAGACCACACCAAATTGCCAAAGAGACCCAGGACATTAAAAAGATGAACTCTAGGACTACATCAACCTTCTTTTTTTATTAAATATTTTATTTATTTTGAGTTTTACAATTTTTCCCCTAATCTTACTTCCTTCCCCCCCACACAGAAGGCAATTTGTCAGTCTTTACATTGCTTCCATGGTCTACATTGATCCAAATTGAGTGTGATGAGAGATAAATCATATACTAAAGGAAGAAACATAAAGTATAAGAGATAGCAAGATCAGACAATAAAATATCAGTTTTTTTTCTAAATTTAAGGAAATAGTTCTTGGTCTTTGTTCAAACTCCACAGTTGTTTCTCTGGATACAGATGGTATTCTCCATTGCAGAGACCCCCAAATTGTCCCTGATTGATGCACTGATGGAATGAGCGAGTCCATCAAGGTTGATCACTGCCCCCATGCTACTGTTAGGGTGTACAGTGTTTTTCTGGTTCTGCTCATCTCACTTAGCATCAGCTCATGCAAATCCCTCCAGGCTTCCCTGAATTCCCATCCCTCCTGGTTTCTAATAGAACAATAGTGTTCCATGACATACATATACCACAGTTTGTTAAACCATTCCCCAATTGAAGGACATTTACTGGATTTCCAATTCTTTGCCACCACAAACAGGGCTGCTATGAATATTTTTGTACAAGTGTACATCAATCTTCCTAAGGAAGAGACAGTTTGCCTTCTTTGTCTCATAACCATACCTTACGGCTGGTCCTTTTTTTCTGGAGAAATGGGCCAAACCATCTGAGAGCTAATCATCTACACACCCACACTTTGACCTTAATTGAATTTGCTCTAGGTGCCAGCATTTCTTGTTACAATTTTGTTTATGGCCCAAGATCATGTGATCATTCTTGGTTCCCAAGTCATCCTCCTGACCCATATTGTATTTTAAGTCCACTAAATCCCTTAGATCTTTTTTTAAAGAATTCCTTCCCAGTTATACAGCCCCTTCTTATTCTGGTAAAGTTGAATTTTTGAATGTAAGTATAAGGATTTTACATTTATCCTTATTAAATATCCTCTAATTCTTTGGGGCAAGCCACTTCATTTTTTTTAAACCTCAGTTTTCTCTTCTGTAAAATGAAGCTGATGAATTTTCTACACTCAGGAGGTGTTATAATAAAAGGACTTTCTATACCTTAAAGTGATCTAGACATGATAAATGTATTATGGTTATTGTTAGTGTAGAATTGGCACTAATTCTTAGGGAGGAAAATCCCTCAATGTAGAAAAGGACATTTAATCAACCACGATGGAAACAACCCTTAGGATCACCCAATTCCTTTTGTTTAAAGTCTATATTCATTAAGCATCTTTCTAATTTCTAGTTTGGTTTTCTAAAGGGACACCTAACTAAAAGGAGTTCCTTGTACATATGCTCAATACTAGTCCCCAGGCCAAACATAATTCTCACTGCAAATTAATTCATTTCTCATCCAGTTTATAACCTCTTTCCTATAGGTTGTGTTATCATGAGTAGGTTCTCTTGTTCATTCCTGAATTAACTGATAAATTATTTTCTAAACCAGTAAAGTTGAAGTCTATACTCTGGATAGATAGAATACAATAAAACTAGAAAGGTAGGATGGAGCCAGATAGTGGAGGACCTCAAATGTCAGGTTTGTAATTGAATTTCTGACCCTACCATTCATTGGAAATTTCTCTCCCAAAGGTCAACAATGACCAATTAATTGCTAGATTTAATTGTTTTTTTTCAGTTCTCATCTTACTTGACCTTTATTCAGACTTCACCATTATTGAGGGTCACAAACTGGTTGTTCTTTCCTCCCTTGGCTTTATTGACATGACTCTCTTTAAATCTTTCTATGGTCTGACCACTCCTCACTCCCTGTTGTTTTTAAGAAAAATACAAATGCTTTAGGGTGACATCCAAGGATCTCCATAATCTAATCCAATCTACCTTTCCAGGATTATTTCATATTATTCTCCCTTCACATATGCCTTCGTATTCTAGCTAAACTAAATTATGCCAAACTCAATAAGCCATCTCCCATCTCAGCACATTTGCCTAAAACACATACTTTCCTTATCTTTGCCTTGAAAACCCTTTTCTTTCTTCAAAGTTAAATTCAGACACTGTAAGTAAAGCTTTCTCCTGAAGTCCTTATTTCAATAAGAGCATCAGGAAAAATGTTCTCTTCTTCCTCAAATATTCCAATATTCCTAGTGCACTCTGGGTCTCTTCACTCTCCTTGCCTCTCTTCTTCCTTGTTTATACCATTTGATATAAATGATGAAATTGATGAATACTTTGCCAGAGCTAGCTCAGCATTTGGGAAGTTTCAAAAGAAAGTGAGGGAAAAAAGATATCGGGCTGCCTACCAAACTGAAGGTCTTCAGAACCACTGTGTTGATCTCATTGTTGCATGCCAATGAAATCTAGATAGTCTACCAGTGCCATGCCAAGAAACTGAGCTGCTTCTACTTCATTTGTCTTAGGAAGATTCTGAAGATCAGGTACTAGACGATGAGATCCTCTCTGGAGCTGAATTGCCACACATTCAAGCTCTACTGCAGAGAATTCAACTCCAATGGACTGGTCACCTATCCAAAATGCCAAATGCACACTTACTTAAAAGATTATTTCACAAAGAATTCATATAAGGCAAGCACTCACATGGTGGTCAGAAGAAACAGTTCAAAGACACACTCAAGGTTTCCCTGAAGGACATTAGGATCAATTACAAGACACAGGAGATACTGGCACAGACCCACTCAGTATGTTGTACCTGCAAAGATGATACCTTCAAAGATGGCATTCTCAAAGATGACACTGTACTGCATGAGCAAAACAGATTTTCAGTAACACAAAGAAACAGGAACTACACAAATCCAGAGACATCTCTATCCCATATGTTCTAATTAGCTACTTGTGCCCAACTTGTAGTAGAACCTTATGAACACTTATTGGACTGAACACACCAGATCCTGATCCCACCATCTGACATCATTTGTCCTCTTCAAAAATGAAGAGCAAAAAACAATATTGCCTTATCAACAAGCATTGGTTAAGCATTTAGCTATGTTGCCAGCATTGTGCTAGGTATTAAGGACACAAAGATAAAAATGAAAATCTTGCCTTCAAAAGGCTTATATTCCATAAGAGGAGATACAAGTACAAAAAATGATCATGTTCAAAATATATATTTAAAATTATAAAGTAAATTTCCAAGTAATAGCATGAAAGCTCCCTGAAGGCAAGTTATTATATAAGGATTTTTGTCCCTCTATCTCTAGTTTCTAGCAAGGTATCATCATCATCATCATCATCATCATTGTCATCATAAATAATAATAATTAGCATTTGGGGCTTTTCATAGTGCTTTACAAATACTAAATTTTATCCTCATGATAACCCTGGAAGGGAAATGCTATTATTATTCCCATTTTGCAGATGAGAAAACTGAGGATGATAGAGGTTAAGTGACTTATCCAGGGTTGCACAGCTACTAACTAGAATAAGGTAACATTTGAACTCAGGTCTTCCTGATTCCAGATCTAGCATTTTAGCTGCAGGCACCACTCAGTTGCCAATAATGTAGTGGTTGGAGAATGAAGTTCAAAGTTGGGAAAAACCTGTTTCAGTTCCCATATCTGATAAATACTGCCTGGGTGATTCTAGGCTGATAATGTAATCTTTAAATGCCCCCAGAAAACCCTCCTTAAAGACTATGAATTACAGAACAATTTCTAAATAGTATTGGTAATTATGATGGAATGGAAGCCCTGACCCAAGACTCCTCTTCCTATCCAAATTCCCTGTACCTATTGTAATTCTTTATACACACTCAATGAATGCTTAATAAATGTTCAAATGAATTGATCCTGAAGGCCAGAGGGGTCAATCATGTGGCTCACTGAACTCATATGTCCTACAACACTCCCTAAAGCAACCTGACTCAGATTAAAATGTAATTGAGAAACTAAAAACACAGTAAAACATAAATAATATATTTTAAAACAAAGTCAATATACCATTTGCAGGAATTCATATGGATGAATGGATCAGTGGCCCATTTTGAGCCTAGCTGGCCACTGCTCTAGTCTCAGAAGGTTTTTGATCAGGGCCTCTCACCAAGAACATTATTTTTCCAACTGAGTGATGGAAATATTGGAAAGGGAAATTGGAATTAAGGATAGTTAGTCATATAGATGAGAGGTGATGTAGGACTTAAATAATGTTGAAGTGTGTGGAAATAGAGGGGGAGATAGCAATTTAGAGAGAAATCCTTGGCAATTGATTGGATATATAGGTTGAAGGAGAGGGAAGAGTCAAAACTGAAAGCAAGGCTTAAAGTCTGGGACATCAGTGAGTAGAAATAAGAACATGGTCAACCTGGAACCTGTACTTTCCAAAGCAAATGCATTCTATCATTTGGGGAAAGGAGAAGCATTTTGATGTCTTTGCAAGTACAATTCCAGAAGAATGAGTGAAAAGTAATCATTACAAGCAACAGTTTTGCTGCCTGTGCAGGGAAAACCTTTTTAAATATTATAAAGGGCAAAAGTTGGATATTATGAGCTTCAAAAAAGAGGCAGCAGAATGTCATAGATGAAGTACCAGACCTGGAATCAGGATGGCCTCGGTTCAAATTCTGCCTTAAAATACTAGTCATAGAATCCTGTGAAAGCCACTCCTTTTCTCTCTGCCACTTATAAAATGAAATGTTTGGATTTGATCACCTTGGTGGTAGGTGCCTTCCAAATCTAAAGCTATGGTCCTATGGCATTGGTAGTTTGGAAGGATGCAGGGAGGAAGAGGAATTCAATGTCTATTGTGTTGATTTTGAGGCAAAGGAAGGACATACAGGTGGCCCTCTGGTTATTTTGGGAGGGATTGGGTTTTGGGCTCTGCCTGCAAGTGTGTGCCAGTAGTTCTAAAATGCATAAGAGCCTCAGTTTATTGAAGATGGAAAGAACCAGCTTAGTACAGTCCCTCTACCTCTTGTAATCAAAATTCTTCAGTGTCTAATATCTCTTCTCCCACTTCTCCCAATCTATACAGCACAGTCAAACTAGATTTCTATGGCTACTGCTGCTCTTCTACTTCCCTCTCTATCATACCACCCCTTTCTTCTTTGACTTCATACCCATAGCTCTAGGATCTTTCAGCTTCAGTAAAATGAAAACTATCTCCTCTCATGAGAAAGTTAATGACTCTTATCCCTAGATATTTCTATCTTTCTCATTTCCTTTTCTCCCTATCTTAAGACACTACTATAGGTAACAGGATAAAGAGGCAGTTATTTTGTTTATTGGGTTGGGATTATTTTTGTTTTGAGGATAAGGGAGACCCACATAAAAGAAAAGAAGCCATTTGTTAGGGTGAAATTAAATTTTTATCTACAGAAGTGTTAAGAATTAGAAAAGAGATGGGATCTCAAGCATAGGAACAGAGATAGTTTTAGAGAAGAGGCAGCTTTTCTTTAGTTTTCTTCTGAAACTAGGAGCAAGGATGAGAACAATATTGCCAAGAGATAAGGGTAGGGCAGGAAAGAGAAGATTTCTATTGGTTCTATTAGATAGAAGGAACTTGTTTTGGATTCACTAGAGCTTTTCTATTTAATAAGAAGCAAGATCAAAGACTGACATGTTGGTAGAACTTGAGAGGAGAAAACACCTGGGCTACTCTGGGGAGCGATCTTAGAATTGTATGAGAGATGAGTAACAAATATAGTAACAAATACAAGGGACAATTGTATAGCATGGCTTCACACATGTCTTCTTCCCATAGTGTTCTGTGACCCTGGGGAGTAGGACTGGAGAAAGTGGCTGCAGGTGGTCCAGGTGTGGGGACTGAATGAATTCAAAGGACATGAAATAATCTAGGGTGATAGCAACAAATGAAAGTGGGGGAAGCTTCCTGTCATTTACCAGGAAAATCTAAACTACCTGGCATTCAAGCTCTCCAATAAAATAATACCTACTTTCATCACTTCATTTTTTTATATACTCTAATGCCAAATTAGATTGTCACTCTGTAATTATTTTGCTTTTTGTCACATTCATAATTTTTCTCACACTAATTCCTTCAACTGGTTGAAATTTTGACTCCTAATCTATGCTGAAATTCTAGTCATCCCTCAAGATATGAAACTGTGGCTTGCAAGCACAAATATGGTTGATGTAGAGAAAAGGAGAAAGCATCTGATTGTGTTGACCAACCACTCCTTCTTGATTCTTTCTCCTTCCTTGGCTTCCATCTCTTACTACCTCTTTGCTCCTTCATTGTCATCTTCATTAACCCATATTCCTCATTCTATCTGCTTACTTTAGGAATTGTCCAAGATTCTCTTTATGGATCTCATTGAGTTCTCCTTCTGTCTCCCTGTTCTTTTATTTCTAATTCTGACTGTCAGTCCTCTTTCTTTCTTCATTAGTTATCTCATCTTATACTGGTTTTATTTTTGTTTTGCAATCATCTCTATGTGGAAAGTGTCCATACATTTGCTTGTGATTTCCCTTTCTGACCTTCAAATCTTCATTTCTGCCCACCTACTCTATGTCTCCTTGTAGACAATTTACTTCAAGAAGATGGACAAGTTTACCACCTACATTGCTAGAAAACATCTTTTTGTTTGAGTATATCTTGACCATTATGCAAGGTCAAAAGTAAAAAGAAAAACTCTTTTCTATATTAAAAAAAAAATCCCAGAGATTTTGTTTGTAATGGGGGAGGAAAAAACAGGAAACAACATGTGTGTCAGTCAGTAAATATTTATTAAGATCTGTGCCAGATCTGTACTATGATAAGTAAAAGAAAGTTCCTACCTTTAAGAAGTTTACAATTAAATGTAGCCAACAATTTGGTGAATAAATTATTATATATTAATGTAATATAATATTATTCTATTATAAAAATGATAAATATGAATAATTTTTATTGAAGAAATTAAATTCAACAAGAATGGATTGAGTACCTACTATATGTAAGCTGCTTTGGTGGGTGCTCTGAATCCAAAGATAAATAACAAATAGTTACAGCCCTCATGGGACTTGCTTCATTTTGGAGATAAGTACATATAAAGCACATATAAAATTATTTGGGAGGTTTGAAGTGGGAGAGCACTAAAATTTGAAAGGACAAGTCTTCCTCTAAGAGTTGGCAGCTGAGCTCAGCCTTGAGTGAAGCTAGGGAGTCTCAAGAGACCGAAATAAAGGAGAGCATTCTAGGTCTCTTTGTAGATACAATTTTGTGCAGCAGGAGAATAGGCAATAGGTTTAGCTATAGCTTGGAGAATATGAGGTTAAGAAATTTAATTTGCTGAAGCAGACAGGAACCAAAGAGAGACTGGCTTTCAGTGGCTGAATTATTTGTATTTTCTCCTAGAGGAAATAGGGAGGAAAGATTCTAAATAAGGGAAGTGATAAAAAAAAAATAACAAGAACTTTTTGTTTGCAAAATGAAGGAAGCATAATCAGCACAAGCTCAGGGATATACTTTTCACCATAAGCTGTAGATTGTGGTTTCTATATTCATGTATAATTCTTATTCCTTTTCTTTAATACTTGTGATTTTTTTTGTCAAGGGTGTTAATTTTAAAATAAAAATATTTATTTAAATAATAATAAAATATATACTATAATAAATCGTGTAAACCTGGGACCCATCTGGGCTTATGTATTTTTTAATTGCATATGCAAAGCATTTCATGAAAACCAAAACCCAGGATCCCAAGAGAAAGCATCAAATGGATTAGCCTTGGGCATCTCTCAGGTTCCAATTTACATTTTAAATAAGGCTCCTCTTTCCTTTTTCAAAAAATGCTGGCTCGTGATTAAGCTCACCTCTGGAACCCCTGTCCAGTACCTTTCTACTTTTATTATTTTAGATTTTTCAAGGCAATGGGGTTAAGTGGCTTGCCCAAGGCTACACAGCTAGGTAATTATTAAGTGTCTGAGGCCGAATTTGAACTCAGGTACTCCTGACTCCAAGGCCAGTGCACTGCACCACCTAGCGGCCCCACCCTTCTACTTTTAAACAGGCACAACTCAATGTTAAGAGATAGCAGCTGGCTCCAGGCTCATCCTCTGTCTTATGTAGCAACATCCTGGTGCTTAAAGTCAGAAGGCACTGGAACCTTAATAGATTTTTTTCAGCTCCCTCACTATCTTTGCTTTTGCTTGGACTTGTATCCCAGGGCTTAATAAATACTTGTGGACTTGATTCATTTTACAAGAGGACATTGAAGACAAACTCAGTAGGTAAAGTGACTTGCCTGAAGTGACACCATAGGAAGCAGAGCTAGGATTCAAACCAAGGTCCTCTGACTCCAGATTCATAATACCCTTGCATTAGACATTAATCCCTCTCACAAGTTAAATCCCCAAAACCTTGTCCAAATTAAACCATTTAAAATTTCCAAGTCAGCTTGAAAGTTAAAAGATTTAGTCTTTATAGTGAAGAATCATTGTGCATAGAGAATGGCCATTTCTAATTCATTTGTATAACAGAGAATCATGCAGTTAAAAAAGCCTGAGAGTCAAAGTTCAAAGCCCAGAATTCAAATCTCAACTGTGATATTTATAGCACGTGTGACTGTAGACAAGTCACTTTCCTTCCCTGGCCCCTGGTGACTTCATCCATAAAATGAAGAGTCTTTAAAGTATCTTCCAGCTATAAATCCTTCCCTATCATCCTATGACTCTAGACATTCATGTTAAAATTGCTTCAATTAAGTTACATCTGTGCACTTATTCATTCTTGCTAGACAAAGGACTCTTTCTCTGACTTGGCCCAGTGGAAATATTTCAAATGTTTGAAAAGGGAATATGAAACTTCCCAAATTTAAAAAGCATCTTCAGACCGTTGGGTTTTAATCCTTCTCCAGGGAGTTAATCAGCACAGACCAAATCTTTTAATCCCTTACTTACTTCGGCACTTCCAGAATCTGTGATTTTGTGGTTGCAAGAAGTGCAAATATGGGGGGGCGGGGGGAACACTTGTTTAGGGCTGGGGGTATTCGCTCACTGATGCAGACTGAAACTGTTCTATGACTTTTGACTCACAACCTAGGAGATAATGTTCAAAAGTTGCTGTCACCAAAGAATTCTTGCTGCAGTCTTTCTGATGATAATTCCTTCCAAATTAAATGGGCTTGTCCTAAGACACAAGAATTCTGGAGTTTTACAGCTAGGTGGGACCTGTTAAAAGCTCTTACTCTTTACCAGACCACTATAAAGAATAAGAAGACCGAAGTGAAATCTCTGATTTGGACAAGAATGAAAACAATAAAATATACTTTTCTTGACAGCAGGGACTTTAAAAAAAATTTTTTTCTGTCATTGGCACAATTGTTGAGTAACTCATAACTCAAGTTTCTATAGTATTCTGTTTACAAAGCACTTTGCTCACAAAACCCCTGTAAGGTCAGTCTCCCTTTTATAGATGAGGAAACTGAGACAGAAAGAACCCAAGTGACATGCTCAGTCACAGAGTGTTAGAATGGAAATTTAAACCCAAATCTTTCTCTTGTCTAGTTCCTTTGTTCTCAAGAAGGAAAGGGAAGCCAGGCTGGGATGTCTCAATAGCTGGATGGCATTATACAAAGTATGGGTGACTCAGGTCACTGAGTGGTCAGTGCATCATTTGCTACAGGAAGTTGAGGATGAGAAAGTTCCATTATTCCCTCATGAGATAATCAGTTAAATGCAGAAGAGAAGACAGGAAGTGGTTTTGCCTGTATCCTTGCTCCTTCTTCTCAAATTGGCTTCCTGTCTGCCTGGCTGATGGACAGAGGTAATGCACATTTGTCTGGCCCAGGATGATAGAGGAATCCAGGACTGGATCTGCATTCAATTTCCCTCTTTTAAGCATAATAGAAGGAATCACTCACCTCAATCCTTACTCCCTAAGGATGGTTTCTCTTTTGCCTTGGCTTCTCTCCATTCACCCTGCCCAGCTGAGTTCAGGAAAGATAAGACCTCATTAGGAATATTTTTTTCTTATGTTAGAATAAAAAGGTCTCAAGAGAGACCTTCCTTCTGTTCTTATTTCTGACAATGGCCATGGATGTGCATGAGCAGGAAGAATTGTAATTCCATGACTCAGAGCTGAAAGGGATCATAGAGACAATATAGTTTGTTGAATTCCTCATTTTGTAAGTAAGGAAACCATTGCCCAGAAAGAAGAAAGGACCAATCACATATGTGGAGATGATTTCTAATGCTCTGGTACAATGGTCATTCTTTTCCATAATATCCTGTTTACTGTAACACCATCAGAGAAAAGCAATGTGGTTAGTAGAAAGGCCATTGGAGAAAAGTGAGTTATTATTAATAATTACAGTTCCTTATATTTTTGGGGGATAGAGACATTTGATTTTGGGGGCACTTAATGAAAAGCCTGCCTTACCAAGGTAAACCAGTAACCTCTTTGCCCCTTATCATCTGGAGATAGGCTCTATATACTAAACTAGACTGGTCATCTCTCAAACCATAGTCATGGAATCACAGCTTTAACTGTAGCACTGCGCTTAAATGACTTGAGGTTGGCTCAGAGATTGATTCTCTATTCACTAGTAATGCTGATTAGCAACCTGAATATGGCATTTTTCAACTTACAAAGAATATTTTTCATGCATTAGTTCATTTTATTCGCTCAATGATAACACAGAACAAGATGGCCTGTGTATAAATTAAATAATTTTAATTTACAGTTGGAAAAATTGGGGATCACAGAGATTAATTGATTTGTGTAAGGTCACACAGTTACTAACAAGCACTTGATCTCTAGTTCCTAGATCCAGTAGTTCTACTCCTGCCTGTTCAATCTTTTTAACCTCCCACCCCAGAGATGCCTTTCCACTCCTTTTTGAGCTGCCTTCTCCCAGAGGTGAGCTCCTGCCCAGAACTTCCATTGGAGAAAGTGCTTGGACCAGCCACAGCTCATTTCTCTCCCTCTCCAATCCTAATTCTCTGACTTTCTGTGTCTTAGATCTCCACCCCATTCAGTTCCTTTTCATCTGCTCTCATCCCCCATTAAATGTAATCTTATTAAGAGTAGAGACAGTCTTTTTTATTTATATTCCCAGCTCAGAGCACTGTTCTGGTAGAAAGTAAACACAATGAATGTTTGTTGACTCACTACTAACTGACCTATTTACTTTTTACACTTGGTTATTTCTTGGACATAAATTTTAATTCAAGGTATACAGCTGACATTACCTAAAAGACTATCTTGAGACTCTTTTCTATAATTACTTCAAAATTGACTTGGAAATACTATTCTTTACCACTCAGATAAATGATACCATGATCCATTGTAATCAAGGGAGGGCTAGCAAGTAATTTCAGACTTTGGGGACTTAGTAAACTTCATCCTAGGTCAAAAAATGAAGTTGTGTGATATGAAGGGAAAGTACTTGACTTTGAGGCAAGAGACATGGATTTGAATACTGGCTCAGGCACTTACTATCTCTGTTGTCCAAGGAAAACTGAGTTTACTTTCAATTTTCTCATCTGTAAAATGCAGATTAACTATACAAGAAAAGATAGTACTTCACAGTAGTGTTGGAGTGAGAGTTCTTTGCATAGGAATGGAAACTATTATTACTTTGATTACAATTGACTTATTGGTACTAGAAGGTACACAGGATCTTGAGGAACAAATGCATAAATTTGGGAACTAGGAGATTCTTCCAGACTTGTCACCTGGCTATTACCAAGCTACTTCCTTGTCTCCTTTCTTCAATTTAGTCACCCATTAAATAAATCAAGACAGTGGAACCCTTCAGTTACTTAACATTTGTGAACCTCAGTTTCACTATCTGTAAAAAGGGGTTTATATACCCTCCCCCAATTTGCTTCACAATGTTGAAGATGAATTATATAAGATGAGAGAGTGGTACAGCAAGGAAAAGCAAGGGAACCTGGAGTTAGATGAAATATGTTAAAATTCTACCTCAACTTCATACTACCTATAAAACTTTGAACAAGTTGCCCAAATTCTCTTGGGCTCAGTTTCTTTCTCTGTAAAATGGGTGGGAAGAGGAGTTGGACTAGATGGCCCCTAAACCCTCTACAGGTTCTAAATATATGAGTGGATGATCCTATGAAAATATTTTGTAAACTAATATGCTTCCTAAATAGTATCAGACTTTAAAGGGTCCTGATTTCCACGATACAAGGACACACTACAACTGTAGACTGCAACTTCTTTGGGTCTTTTTAATGGTTTTCCTGAGTTGCTGTTGATTTTTTAACAAGTCTATTACCCAGCTTCTGGTGACGGGCTTCTGCCCATTTAGCTGGGTTGGTAGTCATTCCAACAGAAGACATGTTTAGTCTGTTGCTAGGAGTGACTTGAAACATTATCAACTTGATTAGACCTACCAAAACTTGTAATCTGTGGGAAGAAACCTTGAAAGCCTGGGGTCACCTCTAAGAAGAGGTCTTTAGTAGTGGAACATGAGAGGTATAAAGATAAAAATGAAGCAAAGTTATTGTTTCTTGAAAATTATAAACAACAACAAAAACCTTAAAAATACTGCAAAATCCTTTTCATGAGATTTTTTTTTTAAAAAAGCCAGATGGTTTGTCCAATCTGCAAAGTAGGTTTAATTTAATAGCTGTTTAAATATGTCATGTATTTTAAACACCCGGTACTCTGCTAATTAACGCTGTACGATTTCTCAAGAGCCTCACCAGCAGTTGTTTCTATTTCGCCTCTGACACAAGAGAATGTGAAGAAAATGAATCTTGCTTCATTCCCAAATTGCAGCCCTCTCACTGTGTTTGTGAAATCTCTCATCTACTTCACCCTATTGTGAACTGAGTGGAAAAAGATTAGTATAATTCCTCCAGTATTAGATGAAAAGGACAATAGCAATTCTGCTATCACTATGTGCTCTGCATTCCATCAGCCCCTCAGATGTGGAGATGAATTAATAGATCTATGGCAATTTGTGGTGGTAACACTGATAGAGATGATTCCAAAAGAGACTCAACAAGAGTCAGACCCATGGGAATACACACTCCCCTCTTGTTCCCCACCTACTCTAGGCTACAGTTGTGCTAGATTGCTCCATGGCTCTCCTTCACACCCAGTCATCTCCCACCTTGGATTCTTTGCTTTTTGAATACCTACTCTTCTTTAAAACTCAGTTAATAAACATTGATTAAGCATCTACTATGTGCTAAGCACTGTACTAACTGAAAATACAAAGAAAGGCAAAAGGAAGTCCTTGATCTTAAGGAACTCATAATCTAATGGGAAAGGGAAGGGAGAGATAACACACAAAAACTATAATATACAATATACAGACAAGCTATATACAGGATAAATTAGAAATAATTAACAGAGGAAGGTCTTGGGGGGAAAATGGGGATTAAGAAAGTCTTCCTGTATAAAATGGAATTTTAGCCTGGGACTTGAAGGAAGCAATGATTTGGAGAGGGAGTGGTGGAACCTGGACCTGTGACTTTGGGATCTTCTAGTGAAAAACCCACCTTACCAAAGTAAACCAGCAACTTCTCTGTACTTTATTACCTGGTGAGAGGCCTATAAATACTAAGTTAGGCTGATTAGGGGAGTCAGGATATAGAGAACATTCCAGGTATGAGGACCAGGCAGTGAAAATGCCCCAAATTTAAATTCCATTTCCTATAGGATAAATTCCCTGGACTCCATTCTCAGGTTGGTAATAACTTTCCCACCCTCTGACTTCATATAACATTTTATTTTCCAACTCTCTTCTGCATTATGAATTATTTTGTATTAGCATTATGTCATATCATCCTGGTAGACTATAAACTCCATGAAGGTAATACTCATGTTCAGTTCTACTTTGTATGACTCAGTGAACTGCATACAGTAAACAGTTAAATGGTTGCTGAATTGACTAGAGGAGTGCCATAGAACATTGAGACACAATATTATATAGTACAGACAAGAAGGTGATGGAGACACAGTTCTCCTTCCCTCCCCCTGCATCTGAGAATGAGTCAACAATAATAACATGCTCTTAAAATGAGTTAGAGGTGAACTTGCTCCAGGTTAGACAGGTAGTAATTAGTAGGGTCATGATTTAAAACCCAGATAATCTGACTCACACAGTGCTTTCTATCCCAGGATCACAGACTCCAAGTTCATTGTCCCTTCCAGTACCTATGCTGCTATGTTCCTGATGTCTATTTACAAAGCACTTATCTACCTGCTTCATAGGGTTGTTGTGAGGAAAGTGCTTTGATCCTCATGAGGAAAAAGAAACACAATTTGCAAATATTGCTATCCTCCTTTTCTAGATAAGGCACCTGAAACGCAAAGGAGCAAATTGGCTTGTGTATGTTCTCAATTTATAAGAAGCTAGAATACATAGTGAGCAAGAAGGACTGAAATTTATAGGCAAAGGTTATTACCATGCAGCCATTCACCATGGAACCAAACTACCATGAAAGAAAACCATCTCATCATACTTTCATATCAAATGAGATAAAGTTTAGAAATTATTGCTCCTCTTCAAAGTACACTGTATAATGCTAAATCATAGAGAGTCAATAAACTTTGTCAAAGTGAACAAAATCTGATCACAATAGTTTGTTAAACTGTATCAATCAAGGATGATTCAGACATTTCTTTAGATTCTAAGGGGACAGGGGCGGCTAGGTGGCATAGTGGATTAAAGCACCGGCCTTGGAGTCAGGAGTACCTGGGTTCAAATCCAATCTCAGACACTTAATAATTATCTAGCTGTGTGGCCTTGGGCAAGCCACTTAATCCCACTGCCTTGCAAAAAAAACTAAAAAAAAAGATTCTAAGGGGACAGATTGAAATGATACATGTGGATCCAACTGTCAGAGGGATTGAGAGAGCTGAATGTTTTGGTGCTATCTGAAAAATGTAATGAATTAGGTATTAGGAAACATAGATTAGAGTCCTTAATGAGCTCATTTAAGGAATTTCCCTTCTTTGTTCCTTACTTTCTGATTCTGGAAAAGGAAGAATTAGATAAAATGACATTTAAAGTCCCTTCCATTTCTAGATCTATGTTTCTATGTTCCTACATTACATCTTAGAAAGAAGAGAAAGGGAAGGCAACAAGCCATTATTAAGCATGTACTGTGTTCCAACTACTATGCTAAAGTTTTTATAACTATAATCTCATGAATACAGATCTATGTTTAGTGTAGTTATACATGTATAATTCATTTTAAATCACTTTCTGTCAAAAAATGTTTGTTGAAAACTGGCATTGCATGTAGTTGGAAAAATAAATTAAATATTCAAAGTTTAAAAAAAACAACTATAATCTCATGGATTTTAGAATTAGAATGTCAGACCTGGAAGATGAGCTCAGAGATCATTTACTTAGTCCAACCCACTCATTTTAAAAATTAGAAAGCCAAGACATGAGGAGATTGGTGACTTTCTTATGGTCACTTAGGCAGATTGAAAATAGAGAAATGGATATAGGTGACCTGATCCTGAGTAGGAGTTTGACTCCACCCTTCCTACTTGCCCTGAAGACAGGGTAACCTCTCCCACTGGGGAGGCAGAGAAGTTTAGTGAGCTCCCTACTAGAAGCATTCAAAGCTGAAATGTCTCAACAAGAAGAGATTTACTTTGGAGTAATTGAAATATTTGTCTTGTCTGACCATATTTTCATCCTTTGGAAATACCACCTAGTTTGTTTTTCCAGCTCCCATCTATCCCCATTTTCAATATATTTTTCATAGCACTGTCCAAGCAAGCTCCCTAACTAGCCCAAGCATAGTGGCTACTTCTAGCCTACCAAATAGCTGAACCTCTGATATGTCTGGAATCTGTCTTTTCAGTCTTATCTCATATTACTTCCCTTTACATTCTAGTCAAATCAAGTTGCTTCCCATGTCTTTTTCGTGGCATCCTTCCTGCCCCAAATACAGTTCTTTCCATCCCTCTGTCTGATCATGTTCCTTCCTCCCTTCAAGGTGGGTGCAAGCAATTTCCTCCGTGAAATCCTCTTTTTGATCCTCCCTCTCCCTTAGTGAAAATGATCTTTCCCTCATATTTCTTAGAGCACTTTACTGGAAACCATTCCTCTGCACTTATTCTCTCTTGTATCATAATAATTGGTGATGCTCTCCCCCACTTCCATTAAGTTAGAAACTCCTCAAGAGTAGAATTTGTATTTCAATCTTTGCATCCTTAGTGCCTTGCATTAGTATACTTAATGATTGCTGAATTGACTCTAAATGCCTTCTTTTAGATTCCTGGAGGCAGGAAACAATGGGACGTGTGTGTGAGGTTCTCTTTCTCATTCCTCTTCAATTTAATTACTGAGGGGAGGGAGGGAATTACAGAAGCTGCATTTCCCATAAAACCCTAGGAATCTTCCAGCAAGAGGAGATAAGGTCATTGAACCAGCTGAAAGAGGCAAGGAGAAGGACAGGGGGTTGTGCTCTTCCATCTGTCTGGATATACACATCTGTGCCTCACAGCTGGAGGAAGAAAGCTAGAAAAATGATCAAGTCTGCAACAATTCCTTTTATTCCCCTCCATTACCATCCTTCTTGGTTTCTGTGTCCAGCAATTCCTCACCCAGTGCCATCCTTACTTCTCTCTCCAAGGTTACTGGAGTTATCTACTGGATTCTTGTTTTCATCCATTTTTGTTACTGACCTCCAACCAAGGGGATTTCCCTTACTGTCCTGACAAAATGAGGCTGGAGCTCTCTGGGAGGGAGAGAGGGGAGGAGGAAGAGGAATGGAATTCAGGGTACATGGCCTCTTCTCATTCTGTATTCCAGCTTTCCTTAGATAATAATAATAATAACAGTAGTAATATTTATATAGTGCTTACCATGTGACAGGAATGAACTAAGTAATTTGCAAATATTATCTCCTTTGATCCTCACAACAATCCTGGGAGATAGGTACTATAACTATCTCCATTTTACAGATGAAGAAACTGAGACAGAGATTAAATAACTTATCCAAGGTTACACATCTAGTGAGTTTATGAGACTGGATTTTAACTCAAGTCTTTCTGATTCTAGAACTAGAACTTTATTCATCAGGTTCAAAATCCCCCAATTAAGTAAACTAAGGCTTAAGAAAATTATGTCTTTAACTAAGGTCTTATAAGTGAAGGATTTGTACTTCTGTTCTCTACTTTCACAATAACATTTCCTATTGCACTATACTGCCTCTCATAGTATGAAAAGATAAGCTTTCCCATATACAAAGCTGTTTTTTTTTCTAGGCTGTAGGATTTTCAAAGCACTCTCCTTTCAATAACCCAGGTGACTCAGGTTTCTAGAACTTTGAATTTAGATAATTTAGGTTCAGAAGCTACACTTTCATTTGAATCATTTCACTGAAAAATTCTCTGGTGGTTTATAACAAAACCAGTATAAAGATTTTAGCAGAAATATAAGCAACATTTGTTTTTAAGTTTCTAGCATTTGGTAAATGTAATACCACCATCTAAATCTTCATTCCTTTGTTCAGAGGTCTATGTAATCATATTAATAAGTCTCAGAAAGGAGACAACGGACTGCATAATGTGGGGGAGGGCTTGCAAGAAGCCCAAAGCTATGGATCTGAGTGTTTTAGATCCCTGAAGGTTTCTCCATATGAGCCTTTATTGTAGCATCTTTCTCTGATGAATTTTTCCAGGGTCAGGCAATTCTTCTTAGGAAGAAGGAAAATTATTTCTGCAGCCTCTTTCCCCCAAGGTCTGTGCTGGCTGTCTGGCAAAGAGCCTTTAATAATGCATACATGTTGGGCAGGGGAGGGTCACACATGAATAAAACAGCAACTGCTCTCATCTCTGAGATGTGAGGCCTGAAAAATCAGGGCCAGGGGAACAAACCAGATGGAACACGAATTAGAAAGAGCTTTCCTGCTTGCACCAAGGATTGGGAACTTGGATGGTCAAACCACACAGCACCTCCAAAAAGTGGTGAGCAAATCACTTTCACTGATGGCACATGGGTAAATCTATACAGAGTCAAAGTATTATGGGACTTTGATTTGAAAGGGCCTTGGAGATGGTCAAGTGCAATCTCCTAATTTTATATGTGAGGAAACCAAGGACTGGATAAAGGAAAGAGGCAGTATGATATAGTAGGGAAAACATCTGATTTAGAATCCTAAGAATTGTATTGTTACAATTGTACTACTTTTGTAATTTTGAGATCTCCTCAGCTGCAAAAGTAGAAGGTTATACTAAATTACACAAAGAATCATAGATTTAAATCCCAGAGGGACTCTGGAGGTTTTCTAATCTAAATTCATTATCTTATAAATATGGAATCTGAGGTCCATGAAAATTAAATGATTTTCAAATAAAATGCATTAGAGGCAGGATTTGAATCTGCAATCACTGACAGGGATTCTTAACCTTTCTTTTTGTTTCTTCTTTTTTTGTGCACCCCTTTGTAAGTCTGGCAAAGCTTAGGGATCCCTTTTCAGAATAATGTTTTTAAAACCATTAAAAAAACAACAACATAGAATTACAAAGGAAACCAATTACAGTGAAACATGGCTAGTAATATATGTATGCATACACATTTCTACACACATATATTCACATACATATATATGTACATTTACACACACACACACACACACATAATATATATGAATACACAGGTTAATAGATCCCAGATTAAAGACCTCTGTTTTAAGGTCCCTTTCTCTTCTTAATACTATGATCCTATAAATGACTTGACCAAGGATACTCATTGGTTTAGTGCCAGTCATTGACTCTAAGGCTAATTAGCTCTTTCCGTTAATATCTATAATATTTTTTGACAAAGACAAAGGAAGTGGTATGGAACATGTTTTGATCTGCCTTATTTTTGCAATCAACTGGAAATAAGAATGCTCCTTATTTTTTTAATCCAATAGTACTATCAATGATAGCATGTGATAGGGAAATATACATGCCTAACAGAAGGAAAGAAAATTAATCCACATGTCTCTGTCACTTCCTATTATCACTATTAACAGAGTTAACAGCAGAGAGGGTTGTCAAATATAGAGAAGCTAAGGGACTAATAAAGGTATGCCACAAAAAAAGAACCACTTAGGCTGAATATCTGACATTCTTATCAGCCCTTCTCTCAATTTGGAGGAGTTAGGCTTTTACTAAGAAGAACTAGCAACAAAGGAACCACTGCTGCTGGTGATCAGGCCTAGTCATTTGCTACTTAGATCAATGTTAAGGCTGAGAATCCCAGGGGAAGGCAGAGAGTTATACAAGAAAGACAGCATCAGTACAACTATCTGCAACCATTTATTGCATAAAAAAGATTCAAAACATTGTCTTGGGGCAGCTAGGTGTTGCAGGGGGATAGAGCACCAGCCCTGGAGTCAGGAGGACTTAAGTTCAAATTTGACCTCAGATACTTAATAATTACCTAGCTATGTGACTTTGGGCAAGTCACTTAACCCCATTGCCTTAAATGAATAAAATTTAAAAAGTATTTTTAAAAAATACATTGTCTTGAGGCTGGCTAATGATGAAGTCAGCATGTTTAGAAGTCAGACCCTGGGTTTTTGTGATGTAGTGTGGTAAAAACAGTGTTTGAGTGTGGTAAGGTTGAGAATTAGTGTTTGGTTTAAACAATAGTGGATGAGAGAGTGATTAGATCACATAACTGTGTGGAAGTTGAGGAAGTATTAGTCATGAGAAGGTGAATGTTTGTAATATAGTTATATGAATATAGTTTGTGGGTCAGTCTGCTAGAGTTCAAACTCCTTGAGAGCTCAGTAATATGCTATTCTATTACCTTACATATCAGATGCTATAATTGCTCTGGAGGAATCAACACCCCAGAATGCACTCAAGGTGACTAGCTGGATACTTACCTCTAAGTACCTATGTACTAACAATTCTCAATCACCCTGACACCTTTCCAAATCACCATTTGGGTGTAGTTAGGTGGTACAGTGGATAGAATGCCAGCCTTAGAGTCAGGAGGATCCAACTACAAATCTGACCTCAGACATTTGACACATACTAGCTGTGTGACCCTGGACAAGTCACTTAACCCCCATTGGCTTGTGGGGGAAAAAGAAAGAAATCAAGTTTTGATATAGAGGGAAAACCTCAAACTTCACAAGGAATCTTTTATAAAAATCTTTGCTTGTCATCATAGATTTAGACCCTTTAAGGATCAGAAACTGAGGCCCAAAGAGGTTGCCAAAGTAAACAGCATAATTCAAATCCAGGTCCCACAATTTAAAATCCAGCCTCAGGAACACAGGTAAGATATGATTTCCTCACTTTAAATCTCATCCTAGAACTAATGAAATACATTTTTTGTCAAGAGCTTCAATGCTTTAACTTGCAGCTTTTATTCATGCTAAAATGCAAACCCCTTTAAAATTCATAAGGAGAAAGAGAAGGTGATATTTTAAGTTATAATTACTAATTGATACCCAAAAATTTGATGGTATTGGACACTGAAGATAAATTATCATCCACTTCCTATTTCCACATTTTGGGATACAGCTTAGGGGAGCAGCATGAAATGAAAATTTATTTATAAAGCACTAAGTATATGGCAAACATTGTGCTAAGACTCAGAATACTAGTTGATCTCTCTGCTATCAAAAGAGCTCACATTTCAGTAGTTAGAAACAATATATATATATGTATATATATGAGAGTTTGGCTGCAATGTTGATGAAAAGGTCTAATGGTCCTTACACTTATGGTTTCCAAAATTTAGGTAATAATATTGCCTCACATTTTCACCTCTTTTTACATAGAAATTGTCATATCTAAAAATTGTCACATCTTGTTTCATAAAAACAAGTTCCATAAATAATTTCCTTAACCCATGATTTATTCAAATAGAATTCAGAATTTATTACAACTCATCTGTATCATAAGCTTATGCCAACTGACAATGATGGTGGCAGATTTTACTTGCTTTGAGAATGAGTGCTCTAATTCAAATGTAGCCTTATTTTTACATACTGAATAAATAATCACAATGTTGCATTCACTGTCATTTGGAGTTTGCAGAGCTATACTGCTTTTGTTGACTTTGATTTGAACTTTCTTTTCATTGAAAAAAGTATCTGTATTTATGTTGGAGTTTTTTTTTTTTAGTTTTTTTCAAGGCAAAAGGGGTTAAGTGACTTGCCCAAGGCCACACAGCTAGGTAATTATTAAGTGTCTGCCACCAGATTTGAACCCAGGTACTCCTGACTCCAGGGCCGGTGCTTTATTCACTATACCTCCTAGCCACGCCATATGTTGGAGTTTTTACTTTAAAAAGTAATTTTGGCCATTGCTTCATGAATCTCTCATATTCTCCACAATTTGGAAAACTATGTTTAAGGGCAAATGATGGTGATTATAATAACAATTCACATTTCTCTAAGATATGAAGTACTTCCCCCAACACTCTCATTGCAATAGAATTCTAATGAGCTTCCTTGTGCCAAGTTCCTCCCTTTTCCAATCCATCTTTCATGCAGATGCCAAAATGATATTGCTAAAGCCTATAGCATACCCATTTTGTTTCCTTGCTCAAAAAAACACAACATCTCTAAGAAGGCAACTCTGTTTAATATTTGAAGCCCTTTAAAATCTACTTTCCACCTATCTTTCCAGATTTACTCCCCTTCACACACTCTTTTGTGCAATGAAAATGGGGTTCTTACTCTTTCTCACATGGCACTCTATCTCCCACCATTGAAACTCCATGCCCAGAATGCATAGTCTCCTAATCTCTACTTCTAAATCTCTAGCTTCATTGGAAGTAACTGATATTGTTCTTTTGAGCTGGGAGCCTAAGGATTAAGAGTATAAACATTATGTTTTGTCTTTTATCTTCCATCAGTGGAATCTGGTAAGAATGACACTGCATATTGAAGTTGGTGGACTTGAGGTGTTTGTAGTTTTGATGATGCATGTGTATATTTTATTACCCTTTTTTTTAATCAAATCCAACTAGACTGCTTGCTAAAGTTATGACCCTTGAGCATAGGTTTTGATTGACATGGAGCCCTGGGGAGAAACAAAAGGCGAGGGCCTAGTTACAAATCATTAACTGAAAGATAGGGTCATAAACTGTTAACAAAATGAATCACACTCAGACAGCAAGTAACAAAGGGATGACTGGACAGAGTGCAAAGTATTAGGACTGACTGACATCTGCCTCTGTCCATGGTCCTAACAGATAATAAGGTACTATCAAATCATGTTGCTACAAATAACCTATTACATAGATTTTAGGCTTCAGATCCAAAGCTCTTTTTGCTGCACTGAACTACATAAGGCCCTCCTGGGATTATAAAAGCCTTACTTACTGATCCTGTTTTAGTGTCCATAATGACAACAGATGGGATCTTGTCAAGCATCATGTAGCACTTGTCATTTCTGGAATCTATTTCTGCTTTAAAATTAGCTTCTTAAATTAAATCTCCACTGATTTCTATAAAGAAAAGAAAAACTACAATTCCAGACAGAGAGAACAGCCTTCTGAATTACTGATAGAGTGTATAAGATGCCAAATAATTGTTGGGATAAAAATGAAAGGGTTGAAGTCCATCTAGCAATCAATACAGCTAATAAATTATTCTTGTCTCATGGGTGCATTAGGCCATGGGAGAAAAAAGGGAAGAAATAGGAGCATTTTGCTAGATAAGGTCAAAAATATATTTCTGTTCAAATAAAGTACACATTCAACTGTGATATTTAGATAGAAAAAGCAATGTGATTTTGCAGGTCTATGAGACCATTCCAGATTTCTAAAAACACAGTACACTACGGTGTAATGAAAGAAGAGAAAAAAGGAATTAGAATTCTATTTTCATCTGGTTTACATGTATTTTGTGTGCTCTGCTATTACAATCACCCTTATAGAAAAGAAACCAGGAAGGTGTAATTCTCTGAAATAGGCATGCCTGCCTGAGACTATGGTGACACAGATGCTCTAGAGCCCAGTCACAGATAACACCATTCACATGTAACTTGTGATGAGTCTGTCTGCAGATTTTTTTTTTGCAAGGCAAATGGGGTTAAGTGGCTTGCTCAAGGCCACACAGCTAGGTAATTATTAAGTGTTTGAAACTGGATTTGAACCCAGGTACTCCTGACTCCAAGGCTGGTGCTTTATCCACTGCTCTACCTAGCCGCCCCGTGTCTTCAGATTTAACAGAAGCTACACATGTTAGTCCTATCAGTGACTACTTTTTCTAGCACAGGCTGCCTGCCATGGACTAAGAGCATGACAATTTGTTCCCAATCCTCTAGTGTTTACCATATTTATTTCATATGTGATGTTCAAAATAAGCACAGTTAGCCTTAGCAGCCAGACTAGATACAGAAATAATTTATAACTCTGTCAAGCTCAAAAAAAAGTATCACAGTTGGTAACAATCTAAGTACAGACTTGACTAATTAATTAAAGGTATGTTCAGTTATCCTAGGAAAATATACAAACTCTATATAGTAAAGATTTATTAATAGATTTTTGGTATTTTTCCAGACCTTCTATGATGGAGGCACACATATGGAAGATGCCAGGAACCTGCATATGAGAAAAGACATTTTTGCTGGCCTATCATTTGATTTGGAACAACCTCATTCCATTGTTTGCATTGCCAGAACTGCCTATATTTTTAAATCTACATGATGTTCTCTTTTCCCAAAGATATCCAAAGATAAAGGATTTGATTCATTCACTCACACCAAGGGCACCATGTAACAAGTTGGGAGCTTTCAAGACCCCAAAGGTCACATTTCCCTTTCCCTTAAGTTCTGTGACTTCAAGAAGTGAGATTGGAGTTTTGATCTTATTTTTCTTGTCCTTTTCAGTTCTAGGTTCAGGGAGTTTATTTCTGCAACCTGGAAACTTATATGTTAGGTACTTTGGAGCCCAGAATTCTTAGGTATTGCAACTAGTTCAGAAAAGAAATTCTGAGAAGGCAGGGTCTTAAGATTCATGCTCAATGGAGAATTATGACTTGGAACTTGATGGGACTAATGCTATGTATGAACTGAGCTAAGTTATAAACCTAATCCTTATCTCATCTCTGAAGACAAAAATAATATAGGGGTAATGATGCCCCATCACATGTTAGAGAAAATGTATGTTTGTTCTTCTGTATTGTTTAAGTAAATATTCCCTTATGACAGTAAAACTGATTATTTAGGGATTTGAGTATTTGCATTCCTAAAACTGGGAACAAAAATTAGGGACTATAGTAAATGAAAAAGATGTGTCCTTAATTCCTTAAAGGTATGGGATGAACCTTGGGGGAGGGGTGAAATATAACACAACTGGACTTTAGAAAATGGGAGACAGGGGTGCTACAGTGAATAGAGCGCCAGCCCTGGAGTCAGGAGTACCTGAGTTCAAATCCAGCCTCAGACACTTAATAATTATCTAGCTGTGTGGCCTTGGGCAAGCCACTTAACCCCATTGCCTTGCAAAAACCTAAAAAGAAAAAGAAAAGAAAATGGGAGACAGAGAAATCAATGTAGCATAATCTTTGAGAAGAAGTTGGTGAATGATGAGTGATGAAAAAATTGAAGAAAAAAAATAACATTAACAAAGCATTCAAAACATACACCAAAGAAAGCAAAAAGAAGTTTAGAAGAGGAGAGGATACAAGCAGGAAAGTTTTATTGCCCCAATTTTAAATGATATATGCTTTGAAAAACCTGAATGTGTGAACAGAAGAAAACAGAATGAAGTTCAAAAGAAAACAGTCAAGAGAATGCTGAAAGTAACATGTTGAATTCAGAAAATACTTTTTTAAAAAAACCAAACTGGGCGGCTTGGTGGCACAGTGAATAGAGCACCGGCCTTGGAGTCAGGAGTACCTGGGTTCAAATCCGACCTCAGACACTTAATAATTACCTAGCTGTGTGGCCTTGGGCAAGCCACTTAACCCCATTGCCTTGAAAAAAAAATCTAAAAAAAAAACCAAACTGTACAAAATTATGATTTCACACATAATCTTCTTTTCTGTTCTTCATGAAATTATTTTTTCAAAGCCTGTTAAATTTACAAAATATATAAAATCAAAATAAAAGATGTAGTAATAGGTTCCAGATTCATTTACAATATTTTCTGTAATTTGTATAAAAGTTCATAATAGCAAATAAAATTTACATTAAAAAGAAATATAAAATTCTCATTGGCAAGTGGATTTTTCTATGCTTTGGGCAGGCTCACCAACACCAATTTCTTTTTCATCTAGTCCTGTGTCTCTTCACAGTCCTTTGAATAACTTGCATCGTTCATTCTTTAGAATGGCACTCCAAGATTCACAAAACTATATATATTTTTTAAAAGATATAGTCAGTTGTGTGGTATTGTTAAAAGCACTGAATAGTTTTTCAAAGGCAATCATCTCCTTTTCCTCCTATTCAATTCTGTGATTAGCTTCTGTTCAATTTTATGATGCCTATTTCACATATATGTACTTATCAATTAATTCAATGGACTGACCATTCAATGGTATATTACAATCTAAACCAGTCATTTTTTTCATACATTTGTATTTCTTCCACGGATTGTTACATTGATCTCTTTTGATAATCATAGATCTCATTGAGGAGGTATTATAGTGTTCTAATCTAGGGTTTCATGTCATCAGCATATTGTTGAATGAAATTAGAAATAACATAAGAACTCACAGTCTGTAGGGACTCGATCTTCCATTTGAACTTTGTCCAAAACATCCTTCATAATAGTTAGGAACACCTTTTGATAAGAATCTCTTTCTTGAATGCAGTATGGCATATTGAATTGATTGTGTCATCCGTAAGATCTGGTTTTAAATGTTGCCTGGTATTTATCAGCCATATGACCATAGGCAAGTCATTTTAATTCTCTGAGTCTCAATTTTCTCATTTTTAAAATGGGCAATAATAATACCTGAATTATTATCTCACAGTATTGTTGTGAGGTTGAAATAAAATAATGTGTGTATATGTAACATTTTGTTACTCTAAAACACTATTAAAAATCAAAATTATCATTGTGATTTTTTTCTTCATTTGACATTAATATACAGAAGATTGTTGAGCAAATATCTCTAAGGTTTGAAATATACACATGTGAGATATCTTGCTGGAGGAGCACATTTAAAGCTAATTTTTGCTCTAAAAAACAAAGTAGGTATATGGATAAGTAATTACAAATGTCCTCTGCATGGCCCTTTTTTGGAAGGAATACCATCTATAGTATTTTTTTCCTTTCATTCTTTTGGTTTCTTCTACTTCCAGTGAATTCTTTTTGGCAAAATAATCTCTGATTGCTTTCAAGTTTGTGTCATCTCCAATTTGGAACCAAGGCTTAATGTTATCTATTTTGTGCCACAATTTCCCTGATCCTATCTTTTCCTGAGGATGTCCCATACCTCCAGGAAGAATTTTATGCATTCAGTAAATATTTATTAAATGCCCAAGAATTTCATGATCAATTTAGTTTAGAAAGTTCTTTATTATTAATGTGGAATGCCAACTTATTCTTTTCTAATGGCTTATTAAGGTAGAGAAATGATACTGGTTTCTTAGCAAAGGGCAACAGAGTGGAATCTCTTATGCTCTTACTAAAGCATTTCAGTTCTAACTGTGGTGATGGGTCTGTTCTCTGAAAAACCAACCCAACTATATGTGGAGGAGATTAATACCAACTGTTCCACTAAGAGATAGTTTTTAACCAAAACGATTTTAAAAACCATTTACTATAGTAGTAGTTCTCAAACATTTTTGTCTCAGCATCTCCTTACACACTTAAAGTTATTGAGGAAGTCAAAGAACTTTTGTTGATATGTCTAATAGCTACTTATATTTCCCATAAAAATAATATGTCTTAGTAGTAGTATGAAAATAGTTTTGATCTTGTGGATCCCCTGAAAAGGTCCAAGGGATCCCCAAGAAGCCCATACTTTAAAAACTATGGTACTACAGGATGTTGGACTCATGATCTTCACAATCCACTCATAATGATCTTCACAAGAGAATATATCTTCACTAAGGTAATACTGGATCTTTAGCTATTAAAGTTATGTTTTTGTTAGCGGGGGTCTGGTATCTGAAACTAATCCTAGAATCATCAATAATCATTCCAGAGAGTCTATGGAATTCTAGTTATCATTCATGAATGTAACATAAAAAATTCTATTTCAGAATAAAGAATTTAGAGCTAGAAAGGATATTGGAGATTACATAATCCAATCAACCAGAAATGATAGTTTTACAGATAAGGAAACTGAGGTCCATAATGTTAAGTGACTTGATCAAAATTACAGAAGTCATAAATAGTTGATCTGAGATTGAACCCATGACTTTGAATTTCAATTACTTTTGACTGTTTCCATTACTTCCTTGACTTAGCTCTAAAGTCAGAAGACTTGGGTTCAGAACCTACCTCTAATGCTTGTACCCTGGAACTTTAGGCCACTCACTTAACTTTCATAAGTCTAAGTTTCCTTATTTGTAAAATGAGAATGTTGGTCTTGTTTAGATCTGGATCTATGTGAATTTTTTTTTGTAAATTACTTTTATATCCAGGATAGTAAGTGGAATGCACATACAATTAAGAATCAAAAGATTTAGGTTCAAATCCTAGCTATGATTTTCACTATGAAATCATGTAAAAATCTTTATTTCTCTTGAGTTCCCATTTCCTCATTGGCAAAATAAGGATAATAATATTTACATTATCTCTATTGAAAGGGATGTTGTGAGAATGCATTTTGTAAATCTTAAAAGACTACAGAAACATCAGCCATTAGCCTTGGCTATATAATTTAACCTCTCTGAGATTCAATTTTCTTACCTGTAAAAAGAGGAAGTATAATGTTAAGAGTAAAGGTAACATCCCTTTGCAAATCTTTCAGTAGTAAAAACATCTAAGCTATGCTTTTTGGGTCACTGTAAACACAAATCTTGGCACAAGTTTAATAACAATGATAAAGGACATTCAACCTTGTTAAGATTTATAATTTATGATTTAGACATAAAAACAATATTATAAGCAAACTAGAAGATCAAGGAGTAGTTTACCTGTTAGATCTATGGAAAGGGAAGCAGTTTATGACCAAGGAAGAGATGGAGAACATCATTAAAAACAAACTAGATAATTTTGATTATATTAAATTAAAAAGCTTTTGCATAGATAAAACTACTGTAACCAAGATCAAAAGAAATGTAGTAAATTGGGAAATAATTTTTGCAACTAGTATTTCTGATCAAGGACTCATTTCTAAATATACAGGTAACTGAGTCATATTTTCAAAAAAAAAGCCATTCCCCAGTTGACAAATGGTCAAAGGATACGCAAAGGCAATTTACAGCTGAGAAAATCAAAGCAATCCATAGTCATATGAAAAATTGCTCCAAATCATTACTTATTAGAGAAATGAAAATTAAAGTATCTCTGAGATATCACCTCACACCTCTCAGACTGGTCAATATGACCAGAAAGGACAATGATCAATATTGGAAGGGATGTGGGAAATCTGGGACACTAATACATTGTTGGTGGATCTATGCACTCATCCAACCTTTCTGGAGAGCTATTTGGAATTATCCCTAAAGGGTAACAAAAATGTACATATCCTTTGATCCAGTAATACCACCACTGGGTCTACACCCTGAAGAGATTATGAAAAAGGGTAAAAACATCACTTGTACAAAAATATTCATAGCAGCCCTGTTTGTGGGGGCAAAGAATTGGAAATTTAGTGAATGTCCTTCAATTGGGGAATGGCTTAACAAACTGTGGTATATGTAAGTCATGGAACACTATTGTTCTATTAGAAACTAGGAGGGATGGGAGTTCAGGGAAGCCTGGAAGGATTTGCATGATGTTGAGTGAGATGCAAAGCCAGAAAAACACTGTATACCCTAACAGCAACATGGGGGTGATGACCAACCTTGATGGACTTGCTCATTCCATCAGTGCAACAACCAGTTGACAATTTTGGGCTGTCTGCAATGGAGAATACCATCTGTATCTAGAGAAAGAATTGTGGCATTTGAACAAAGACCAAAGACTATTACCTTCAAATTAGAAAAATAACTTATTATATAATGTTGCTATCTCATACTTTATTTTTCTTCCTTTAGGATATGATTCCTCTCTCATCACATTCAACTGAGATCAATGTATACCATGGAAACAACATAAAGACTAACAGAAAGCCTTCTGTGGGGGTTGGGGGGAGGGAAGCAAGAATGGGGGAAAAATTGTAAAACTCAAAATAAATAAAATCTTTCTAAAAAAAAAGAATCTCCCCCCCCAAAAGATGTACAATTTACTTTATCCACATCACCTAATTTAATTGTTTGATCTTCACAATGATCTTATGAAAGAGTAATAACTTATGAAGATCTTTAAGCTTTGCAAAGCACTTTATAAATAGTATCTCAATGGATTCTCACCATAACCCTGGGAGGTAGGTGCTGCTATTATACATATACCATAGATTTGGCAGATGGAGGTTAAAGGACTTGTCCACTAGCTTCAGACAGCTAGTGTCTGAAGTCAAATTTTAACTCATATCTTCCTTACTCCAAATTTAGTCCTTTATCTAATGTACCATATAGCTGCCCAGTATATATTACAAGCATGAACTCCATTTTATAGATGGGGAAATAGGCAGTATGTGGTGGAGCAGGGACTAACCCCAGGTGTTCTTTAAAACCAGTATACATCCCACATTCCACAATATTTCCCTTCCTGGGAACCACCAAGGAACATAAACATTTCTTTATTAGATAAGATCTATCTATGTTGACTTTGCATTTTACATAATAGAAAGAAATTCCATTCTTGTGGAATTCCAAGTTATAGTTTCAGTGTTGTGCTCTTTGACTGTCCAAGTTTCAGTCCCACACAATTCATATAATTTTGAATGCCTATCTTTATGTGGCTCTGTATTACAATTCTTACTTCTTCAATTATTTACAACTTTGTATGTACTTGTACATACAACTTGTACTCACAAGTTGATTTCATTTGAATAATGGACTTTAATGGAATTTGTATCTTTACTTGGTACAAACCAAACCTTTCATTAAGGATGTTAGTTGCTATGATTTAAATAATTCAGCAACATAGCATCCAGGGATCAACTCCACTTCCTCTGGCAAATCTTTATCTATCCTCCACTTTCAGAGTGAAAAATGCCCAGTCCCAGAGGAAAAAAGAAATGGCTATGGTATGGTTCAGAGAGTGAGTGATGAGCTCTAAACTCAATCTTTTGAGTTTTGACTAAGTAGATAGGTCAATTCTGAAACCACACATAGTGAATACAATTTTGTCAATTCATGTCAATGATAAGTCTTTATGAGTTTTATAAACAGCAGGGACAATGAAATTAAGTTATTTCAATGAGCATTTATTAAGTCAATTATATGTGCTGAGTACTGGAGGTACATTATCAAATGATGTTAATTATGGAAGCAGCATGGTTGAAGGGAAAGGTACTGGTTTAGCAATCTGGAAGAACTTGGATTCAGATCTTTTCTTTGACACACAGTCTTTGATTCATCTTCATTTGTCTAGTGAAGATTATGATATTTATAGCACCTACTTCATAGGCTTGTACTGAGGATCAAATAAGATTATATACTGATGAACACATGTATGCATTTATATGTAAAAACACATACTATATTATACAAATGTCAGCTTTTATTATTTTAAAGAAGAAAGTTAAACTAAAAGTAGCTGAAAGAATGAGTTTTTGTCTGTGTGGAAAGTGAGAGAACATAGTCACAGCACAGACAACAAAGCAGCATACTTATACTTTGGTTTGTATTAAAATATTGATTATGGGGCCTTATTATTGGGTTACACTCAAATGCATGTATATACATATACAAAATGCATATGAATATATCATATACACATAATACCATAGGTATATACATAGCATACATGTAAAAATTCCTATTTGTGAATGTATATAATATTCATAAGTGCATATGCATTAATACACAGGATATGATATGTGTGTATGTATATGCAATGCATTACAAACACATAATATGTATATTTGTATACATTTGGGTTTCTATGTGTATAGAAAAGATGTATATGTGTATGTATGCATGTGTATGCATATTATATGTATATGTAGTATACTGTATATTGTATTTATATGCATATATGCATAATGTAAATACAAAAATATTTTTGCAATGTATGGATACACATTGTATATTGATCACATGCACATCTGCAGCATCTAGGTGGCATGATAGATATAGCACTGGTCTTGGAGACAGGAGGACAGAAGTTCAAATCTGACCTCAGACACTTGACCCTTACTATCTGTGTGACCTTGAGCAAGTCACTTAATCCTGACTGCCTTGCATCCAGGGTCATCTCCAATCATCCTGATTTATATCTGGCTGCTGGACTCACATGGCTGTGGAGGAGAAAGTGAGAGTGGTGACTTATCACTCAAATCCAATTCATGTGCTTGTCATGGCATCACCTCCCTGATGTTATAGTCTTCTTTGAAAATGAAGGACAGGGGTGGCTAGGTGGCGCAGTGGATAGAGCACTGGCCCTGAAGTCAGGAGTACCTGAGTTCAAATCCAGCCTCAGACATGTAATAATTACCTAGCTGTGTGGCCTTGAGCAAGCCACTTAACCCCATTGCCTTGCAAAAACTAAAAAAAAAAAGGACAAACATTATTATATGCATAACCACATACATACATACATATATACATATATATATATATATATATATATATATATATATAGAGAGAGAGAGAGAGAGAGAGAGAGAGAGAGAGAGATGGGCCTATGAATAGATTCACATATATACGTGTGTGTGTGTGTGTATATATATATATATACATAAGGGAGAGAAATAGAGACAGGGTGGGACAGGAGGGAGGGAAAGGGAGTGGGGGAGGAGAGAGAGAGAGAGAGAGAGAGAGAGAGAGAGAGAGAGAGAGAGAGAGAAGAGAGAGAGAGGAAGGAAGGGAGAGCAAAGGTGCTGCAATTACCCCTGAAAGTTATTACCAGTTTCTATAGCAGTGTTATCTTCAGCTGAATGAGGATTGGTAGGTGGGGTTAAATGTAGCCTATTAATGTAAAGTCTCAGCTATCTTAAGCTGAAGCAGTTCAGCATTACTGACTATGTCCCAGTTTCTTCTGGGTTGATCTCCCCATCTTATATCCCCTTTGCCTTGGATGTCCCTGGCCTCAAGACTGTTTAATCTCCTCAGCTCCCAAATCTATTGCCTATGCTTAGAGCTCTGGAATTGGCCTTTGGACCAGATTGATTTGCTATGGAGAGGAGTATATGTGACTACCACTTTCAGGGAAATTTAGGGTGACATGAGATTTTTGTTTTCTTCTTTTCATTGAATCAAAAGTCAGACTCCAGTCCCAGTTCTATCATTATTAACTCTAAGACCTTGGTGAAGTCTTTTAATCTCATCTTTGTATGAAGATATCTAAATTCCCTTAAAGTTCTAACATTCTTTCACTTCATGGACCACACCCTCCATTTCTAGAGCCTGATGTTTCTTGGTATTCATCAGTCACCTACTAATCTCCACCAATTAGACTTTTCCTAAAAACTAGGATGCAAGGGGCAGCTAGATGACAACAGTGGTTAGACCACTAGCTCAGGAGTCAGGAGGACCTGAGTTCAAATGCGCCAGCCCTCACACACTTAATAATTACCTAGCTGTATGACCTTGGGCAAATCACTTAACCCCACTGTTTTGCCAAAAAAAAAGCCAACTGGGATGCTGAAAATAAACACTTTCCTTTGAGCAATTTAAATAATTTTACATCTATGACTTCCTTCAATTTTACAACAATTTCAGAATCATAACTTGAAAAACAGGGGCACTTAGCCAGGAGTGGAACTGTGAAGACTTTCCTTTTCATTCATGCCTGGGTACTTGCTTCCTCTGGGCTTGCCTGCCTCTAGAGACTTCAGAGATCAGGTAGTCATTTTGATAGCATCTAGCACAGCAAGCAGTAGTTTTCTTTTCAATAGGAAGCAGATGGGTCATGAAAGCCCAGAAAACTCATTTCAGACTATTGGATGCTCACATACAAAGACAAACTCATTCCCTCTTTCCTGAACACTATGAGTTAATGGCAAAGTATACTTTTATGTCGAATCAGTTTCCTTTATAAATGAGAAACAGAAGAGTTTCATACCACCACAAACCCGCAGGTTAGTGGTGGTTACAAATATAACTGTATAAAACTGCCTATTAATTTTAGGTAACTTTTGGTAGGTTAGAAAAGTGCAAAAATTTGTATTTTAAAGTGTAGTACCACCAAATGCTTTAGAGTAATTTGCATACAATAGGGGCACTGCATTTTTTTCACAAGTAACAGGAAATGAACCTTTCAATGGCTATGCTTTGTTTTCCCCTACTATACATAAATAGGTATGATGCCAGGAAATAAAGCTCTGTCTCATTTCTGGGAAATGAGACATTTGCAGATATCACCTTTAAGTACAAGTAAAAGTAATAATTTTTTTGTCTCTACCTGCGTTAATCTGAGGAAATACCTAGATTGATGTAGATCAGTAACGGTCATCCAAAATTCATAGTCTTAAAGTTACCTGAGAGTATCAAGGAGTCAAGAGATTTGCCCAGGGTGACTTAGCCAATATGTGTCAGAAGCAGGATTTGAGCCAGGTCTTCATCCACTATGATACACTTTTTGTAAAAGGTATCAAAGTGATTTCCCTGGAAGTATTTCTGAATTATTTTCAAATGTGGTCCCAACAAAAGAAAGCTAGAACCTACAGAATAATTTCAAAAATAAGGCAATATTTTAAGAATAATAACTTAAAATGATGATCAGGATGCTCTCAGTAAAACCTGGAAAGACTTAAATGAACAGTTGCAATATAAAATCTACTGCACAAAGTAACACCAATATTGTAGGATGATCAGCTGTGAATGACTTAACTTGTCTTGACCCAAGACAACTCTGAAGGACTTATGATAAAGAATGCTATCTACCCCAGAGAGATAACTGATAGTATCTGAATACAGATTGAAGCATACTTTTTTAAACTTTAAAAAAAATTAGACAGTAGCATCTTCTGATGATCAACTAAATTGGATTTAACTCCCCTCTGCAGTTCAGCATTCTAAAAGACTTGTGATAGAAAATGCCATCCATATCCAGAGAAAAACCTATGGAGTCTGAATGTAGACCATAGCATGCTATTTTCACTTTTTAAAACTTGTTTTATGTTTTTTCTCATTTTTTCCCTTTAGTTTTGAGTCTTCTTTCATGTCTTACATGGAAATATGTGAAACATGATTGTGCATATATAGCCTATATCAAATTCATGGGGAAGGGAAAGGGAAGGAAGAGAGGTAAAAAATGTGGAACTTAAAAGCTTACAAAAAGATGAATGTTGAAAACTTTTTGTATGTAATTGAAAAGAATAAAATGAAATAACATTCAAAAAATAAAAACACATCTAGGAATCTGGGTCCAGGATTATGAAAAATAACTCATGTTATTAAAAATGAGACATTTGGCACTGGCTTTATAAATTCCAGTCCTGGCATAGCTGGAAAGACATCTCTATTGCTTTCTTATTTCTTTAAAAAAAGCTAAATATTTTCTTTGGAATATACCAACATAAAGTAGAAAGAAGGGAGGAAGGGAAGAAAGAAGGAAGAAAAGATGGGTGAGTGGAAAAAAAGGAAAGAAGATAATGAGAGAGTAACAGAGGAAAGAAGGAAGGAGGGGGAAAAGGAAGTAAGTAAGGGGAAAAGGAAAGAAAGATGACAAAGTAGAGAACTAGAGATACTAGAACTTCTTACAGATCTGAGAAAACAAAAAATGTCTTTTTGTTTCAGTATATGTTATTTTATTCTTTTGTTAATGGTTAATACATTTTAAATAAAAAAATGCTTAAAAATAATAATAATTTATGGATCTATGTTTTTAAAAATATTTCACAAATAACATGATATAACTAAAATTATCCTTCATTTACAAAGGATGAAATTGATGCCCAGATAGGTTAAGCTCATTGATCACACAATCAGACTTGAAAACTGTTGTTCTTTTTTAGACAACCATGATATGCCACATTTGTTAATTTTATCTTCATGACATGTCTAGCCTTTCCTCCCTTCTCTCTACTCACACAGTCACACAGTCCCAGTCTTAGTTCAAGACCTCATCCCCTCTTGCCTAGACTACAGTAATTCCTTTTTCTTTTAATCACAAAATAAAAATTTAATGAAGAATATTGCATACATTAAAGTATAGCAATTCACATTGTGGTTTTCAAACCACCCCATTCTTAATCTTTTCCTACAATGTGTCCCGAAAGTGATTAAAACAATAGCTCAGCAGAATATCCAGATTCTTGCCCTTTTCAGAAAACATTTTCAGACTTGCTCAAATGCTTGCTATTCCATAACTCTACAAAACTTCTATCCAATTCTGTGATTCTGATTTTTTTAAATTTATTTTTCCAACTACACGTTGCAGTCCTCTACAAAGTTGTCATACTGATATTCTGAACATGTGAATCTAGTCCTCCTCAAGGAGCTTCAGTGGCTCCCTATGACTTCTACCTAGGGAGATTCACTTAAACGCTGATTGCCTCCCATCCAGGGCCATCTCCAGTCATCTTTATTCATATCTAGCCACTGGATCCGGATGACTCTGGACAAGAAAGTGAGGTTGGAGACTTAGTACAACCCCACCTCACTCAAATGTGCTTGCATGGCATCACCTCCCTGATATCATGGTCTTTTTCAAGAATGAAGGACAAACATCAAGATAAATTATTAAGTCCTTAGTCTGGAATTTAAAAAGCCCTCTCCAATCTGATTTCATAATACCCCTTCAAAAGATATCCCATAATCCAGTCAAAGGAGTTCACTTGCTGTACCTCTTATACATCATTCCAGCTCCTGCATCGACCTCTACATTTGAATAAATTGTCCCCATCCCTGGAATGCTCTCTTTCCTTACCTTGACTAATTGGATATCATGGTCTTTTTCAAGAATGAAGGACAAACATCAAGATAAATTATTAAGTCCTTAGTCTGGAATTTAAAAAGCCCTCTCCAATCTGATTTCATAATACCCCTTCAAAAGATATCCCATAATCCAGTCAAAGGAGTTCACTTGCTGTACCTCTTATACATCATTCCAGCTCCTGCATCGACCTCTACATTTGAATAAATTGTCCCCATCCCTGGAATGCTCTCTTTCCTTACCTTGACTAATTGGAATTTCTCCAAGAATTTGCTCCTGAGTCCTCCCAATTACAATAACTTATTTAGTATAGAGTTTTGTATTTACTTATGAGTGTATAGTTATTCTTTCAGAAGCCAAAATAGCTACTATTTCCTCCAGTAGAATGGTACTGTTTGTCAGAGGCTGGATTTGAACTCCAATCCTCCTGATTCGAAGATAAGGTGCCTTATGCATTGTGTCAGCTTGCTTCAGTAGAATGGTAGGTCCTTGACAGCAGACATTATTTTGTTTCTGTCCTTAATAACCTCAGTCCATTAATAAATGCTTATCGAATTAAAATCTGAACCTTGCATTCCTAATATACATAAAGTCAGTGAACAAGCATTTATTAAGTGATTACTATTTGCCAGGTAATGCGCTAGATATTGAGTATACAAAGAGAGTCAAATACACTGTCCTTTGTCCTTTAGGAGATCACAGTCTTAAGGAATGACATGCAAACAACCATGTAGAAGATATATAGTCTAAATGTGAAGTACTCTTAGATGCTAGCAGGAAAACAGGTGAAGTAATGTCTAGGCTGAAGAAGGTGGAACAGAGAACATTCCAGGCATGGGAAGTCACATGGGCTTAACCCAAAAATAGATGTGCTCCAAGGTCTACTCTGAGCTATGATTTATCATGTTTACAGAGTTCCATGGATAATTCAAAATGCAATTATTTTATTGATTCATGGAAGCTTGGCCTTTTTCAGGCATGTATATCACATTGATTTGAAAGTAGAGACTGCAGCATTAGACATATCAATTTGGGAAAAGGATTTTAAATTCATATAATCCTTCATTATGAAGGTACAAGGAAGGCTATTAAAGGTAGAGGAACTAGTGAGATTTAATTATTATCCTTTTAGAAAAAAGTATAATTTATATAAAACAAGTAACAGACAAAATTAAAAATCATACTCAGTAGCCTTTTTCTTAAACAATTTCAGTCCTGGGAAATAACTAGATGGTGATAGCCACTAACTAGCCAAAGGCATAGGGAGTTTTAATAAAATAAAGCCTAGGAAACCAGAATTGTCTGGAGTTATGCCATTTGGAAAGTGTTAGGAACAATTGCCATCCTTGTCCTTAACCCTTTTTAATTCTAGTGCCTTTTCTCTCTTCATTATTTTTAATTATTCTATGTAGAGTTTGCTTAGTCTCTTATTTGTTTGCATTTTGTCCCCCCATTAGATTGTAAGCTCCTTGAGAACAAGGACTGTTTTTTGCCATTTTGGGTATTCCTAGCCCTTAACACAGGTGCCTGGCAGGTAGTAAACTCTTAATAATTGTTTACTGAATTGAATTTTCCTGGGCCTTGGACACTTTAGGGAAAATAAACAACTCCAGGCCAGGGTCAGGGAAAATGATAGAAGCCAAGTGATCAGATGGGTATTGTACTGAAGGATTAATAGCTAGTCTAGTACTAGGCATGTTCTTAATAGAAAAACACTTTTACCATTTTAGTCATTGGGTAGAACTTATTTTTTGGTATTCTAATATTGCTTAGGTTCAGTATATTACTAATGTATTTTCTTTTTTTGTGTGTATAAAAGATTGCAAAGCTCACTTGGGTTTAAACTTATGTAGATAGGGCACTGGTAATGAAAATTCAGATAAGCATTGGTAAAGAAGCCATAAATGGTAGAAGTGGGTTGAGGGCAGAGAAATAGGATCCAGAAAACTGCAGAACCCTGAACTTCAGGCTACTCAGATTTCACATTTAATGGGATAGAAGTAGCCCAGCTTCAAGGCACATTTTCTTTACGATGGAGCTAGTCAAGATCAGTAGCCAGGCACAGAATCTTTTAACAGAAATTCTGGTATATAAATAATATAAGCAACAAGGGGTCAAACTGCTGGTACCTTGAATGACTCAAAGCAATGACATCAAAGTGTATTAGTCATCATTGACTTCACCACTATCACTCACTATAATACCATTTTCATAAAGCATGTCTTATGTGAAGCAATACAGATTATTAAATTTTATTAAATTATTCATTTTATATTTTTAAAAAAGCTTTTTATTATTCTATGTGACAAAATGTAATAACCACAGAAAGTGCTTCTCATACATACCTGTGCAATTATTTGAGATTTGAATTGAACTAGTTGCTTTCTTTCAGGTACCACCTTTTTTACTTGAAAGAATGATTGATAGACAAACTGTGGTTATTCAAACTTGAGTATTTGGCAGACATTTTCTCAAAGTTGAACAAAGTGAACCTGTCACCTTGAGGAAAATGACTGATAATATTTGTTGTCAAAGATAAAATTCAAACTTTCAGGGAAAAAAATTAGAATTTTTGTAAACTTGTATCTACCCCTGTGACAGTTATAATACTGATGAGACTGGTAGTGATAAGAATGAAAACTGTTTTTTGATATTGTATATTGAAAGGTGTGTCAAGATTTGGGTATATGCCTATCTCAGGGAACCAATATTTTGCAAATAACAAAATAACAAAATATAACAAATAACAAAAATAACAAAAGCACAATATTATAAAGTCATGCATAGGTAAAAGATCATTCACAGGGCAAGATAGAACAATGGATTTTAATATAATAGGGTATGAAAAAGTTCACTGAAACAGTTTCAGATTCTACATTGCAAGTGATATCATTTCCAAGTTTGGGTTTTGTATCAAAGAATAATATCCACAGTTTTCTGAAAAAAAAACTATTAAATTACTTCTCCCTTTTTTACCTATATAGCTATATGAAAATGGATTTTCTATATATGTTGTTATTGTTGTTCAGATATTTGCAATAGCATCCTGTGCTTTATGATCACATTTGCTTTATCATTTTTTCAGTTCATTTAACAGAGAAGGAAAATGAGGCAAGGAGGGTAAAGTAACTTGCCCAGTATCATACAGGTAGTATCTCAGGCCAGATTTGAACTCAGGAAGATGAGTCTCCCTGACTCCAGACTTGGCCTTCTATGTGTGTGTGTGTGTGTGTGTGTGTGTGTGTGTATGTGTATAAGATTTGGAAAAATCTAAAATAATGCCACTTCACTAATTTTTTTGTTTTAGAAATATTATTTTTCATAGAAATCTTATTCGTGGGTTTATTGTTATTTTTAAATGAACAATAATTATTAAAATTTATCAGTTTTCTTCTAACATGGTAAATGTCATTAGATTATAATCCATAAACAAAAGTTCTTAAGGTTCTTCAATAATGGTTAAGTGTGTAAAGAGGTCATTTGAAAACTTATGTTTTAACACAAAGTGACTGTGACTGTGGGGAAATTACTTAACCACTTAGTGCCCCCAGACAGCTGTGTAAAACTATAACTTTCAGAGAAGACACTAACTTGCATTAGAAGAGGTTCTTTACTTTGCAGTTCTTTACACTAAGGAAATCACAGTCTCTACCTTTCATATCTTCCCTACCAATAAAATGAAAGGCAGGAAGAGCTATCATGGAGAATTATATTTATTTTATGTGACTTTAGTGGGGGTGGGGTGGGGTGGGGAAACAAACCAGGAATAATTGGAGAAATTACAAAGATACAAGAATTAAGGTCAATATAAAGAAGTTTTCAATAATTATAGCTCTCCAGAAATGAATTGGACTACCTCTGGAGGTGGAGGTTTCCCTGTCACTAGAGACATTCAAATGGAGGTTTTGTCATCTCTTGTCAGGGAAGGTCAGTAGTTATATAATAGCTTAAAGTTTATAAAACACTTTATATTTATTATCTCATTTGATCCTCACAACTGTATTGTTGCATTTTACATTTGACGAAATTGAAGTCAAGAGAGGGTAAATGATTTGCTTAGGTCAATACAACTAGCAAGTGTCTAAGGAAGGATTTCTTAAACTTGGATCTTCCCTACTTCAAATACAGCAATTTATCCTGTTATAAATTGGAGCAGAGAGCTTCTGAGGTGCACTCTAGTTTTGAGATCCCCTGTGAGTCAATGAGGGGCAGTTGGTAGCACAGTCAATAGAATACTGGTCCTGGAGTCAGAAGGACCTGAGTTCAAATCCAACCTCAGACACTTGATACTAGCACTTAACCCTATTACCCTGAAAAAAAAAACAAAAACAAAAAAAGAGTCAATAAGAAGTGACATAAAAACATCATCAAGGACATTTCATCCCAGTTCAGGCTGTCATCACCTCAGGTATGCCCGCCCACAGCAGGGTTTGAGGGTATAAACATATATATTACGAAGCCTTCCCATTGATCCTTGCTCTGAGGAGAAGGGAAAGCCAATAGAAATACTCCTCCAGGTAAGTTGGCACACTCTAAGCATACTAATTATTTCTATTTCCTTTTGTCTGGGGAGTCTAGACTATGGCAAACAGCCTCCTAATTGATCTCCCTGGCTCCAGCCTCCCATCTCTC